>NC_091439.1:61966264-62087030 GCF_964237555.1 Oryctolagus cuniculus
GGCACACCGGGGTTCTAGTCCCGGTCGGGGCGCCGGATTCTGTCCCGGTTGCCCCTCTTCCAGGCCAGCTCTCTGCCGTGGCCAGGGAGTGCAGTGGAGGATGGCCCAAGTACTTGGGCCCTGCACCCCATGGGAGACCAGGAGAAGTACCTGGCTCCTGCCATTGGATCAGTGCAGTGCGCCGGCCGCAGCGCAAACCAACAGCAAAGGAAGACCTTTCTCTCTGTCTCTCTCTCTCTCTCACTGTCCACTCTGCCTGTCAAAAAAAAAAAAAAAAAGGGAAATGTAGTGTGTGGAATACTATTCAGGCAATAAAAGGGATACAGTCTTGTTGTTTGCAATAGCAGGAATGGAACTGAAGATGATTATACTAAGATTAGAATTTAAAGCATATAAAGACAAATATGACATTATTTCACTCACATGTTGAGTCTATAATAGGTGATGTCATAGAAGGTAAGGTATAACAGTGATTACCAAAAGCTGAGGAAAGGAAGGGAGAGGGAGAGATGGGGGAAAGTTGATAAACAGGTACTATGTTATAATTAGAAGTAAGAAATTCTGGTGTTCTATTGCACAGCAAGGTGACTACAGATAATGATAATATACTATATATTTCTCCAAAAAAAAGCTGAAAGGAAGCATTTTTATATTTTTCCCATTAGAAATGCTGAAGGGCTTCTGCGACCCCATGTTGGCACCAGCTTGGGGCAAGATAGAGGTACTAATTTTGGAACCCACCCTGTATACTGTCAAAGCCATCCTGATTCTGGAAAATGATGGAGATCAACTTTTTGCCAAGTACTATGATGACACCTATTTCACTGTCAAGGAGCAAAATGCCTTTGAGAACAGTTTCAACAAGACCCATCAGCCTGAAAGTGAGACTGCCCTCTTAGAAGGCCTGACAGCAGTGTACAAAAGCAGGGTTGACCTCTATTTCCATGTGACTGGCAGCTCCAATGGAAATGAGTTGATGCTCATGGCTGTCCTGAACTGCCTCGTTAATTCATTGAGCCCAATGCTGAGGGAAAATGCGGAAAAGTGAGCTCCGCTGGAGAACATGGAGGGACTCTTCCTGGCAGTGGATGAAACTGTAGATTGAGGAGTGACCCTAGAGAATGATCCCCAGCAGGTGGCACACCATGTAGCATTATAGGTGAAAATGTCCTCCCTATGAAGCAGACGGAGTCTCAGGTGCTGCAGTCAGAAAAAAAAAAAAAAAAAAAAAAAAAAGATCAATTGGTGGCTCCTCCAGTGAAGAACCCCGCTTTCCTGGCTCCACACCCGCAAAAATTCAGCCTTTCTGCTGTGACTCCTCATCCAGCCCCCCAGCTGATGCTCTCGGGGTATCTCAGGGACCACAAGGGATCCTTAAATCTCCACCTTTTCTGTGCTTGTCCCACCCTCGCCCCAGCTTCCCTGCACACTTCCTGTTCCTTCTCATTCCTTTTACAGTTCTGGGAGTAAAGTCCCCAGGAGATCTGGAAGCAGGGCAGGGGACGCTCCCGCCTCCTTTCTAGAGAGGATGCTCCCATGCTCTCCTGCCCCACGTGTTCTCCTCAACTCTGGCACCCTTTGCTGTACATACTCTTCAACTCAAAGCAGGAGAAAGAATGTGCTGAGTAAAGGCCTCCTTTTGCCTTTACCCAGTGCTCATTCCCACAGCCCGTACATCCAGCAGGGGTGGAGAGAAAGAGTGCCACTGCAGTGCGTGTGGGTTGGGGGGGATGGCTCCAAAATCCACTGAACCCCATTTGTTGGTTCCGGTGTTTTCTCCACTTCTGCTTACTGCACTACCCTCTGCCTTAGACGAGACAGTCAGAGGGAACAGAGTGGAAGAGATAGTGATTGAAATTCTATTGGAGAGGGCCCATAAAATTCATTCTTGACCCTGATCTTGGCATACAGCTTCAAATCTACTATGGCCTGCAGTGCTACTCATGGGAGCGTCTCCTCTCAGGGGGCCACTTTTAATGCTCCACCATTACTGACCATGGCATCTTGGCCAGATTTGTCCCTCTGTGTGCTGAAGCAAAGCCAGTCACTGGTACTCCAACTCCATTCTAGACTTGAGAAGAAGATATGTGCAGAACTGGGAGTGAAATGTAGGTCTTGGGCCTCTAGGCTCTCAGTTTGAGCTCCCCAAAAGCCTTTACCAGTGACCTGGTGTCTGCACCTGTTACTTGACCCTCCCCTCTCTGCCTCCACTTTGGATCTGAGCAGTAGGTCTGGGCTCTCCCTTCTCTCCTCCTCTGAGGGAGGGGCCTTGCCTTTCCGATTGGGTTTCCATGGGGAGACAAGGATGGAACTTCCACACTTGGGTCTAATCCTTCCCCATGACTTAAAACATCCTCCCCACAAAAATGTCTTAGAAAACCTTCCCGGCCAGTGCCGTGGTTCAATATGCTAATCCTCCACCTGTGATGCCGGAACACCGGGTTCTAGCCCCGGTCGGGGCGCCAGATTCTGTCCCGGTCGCTCTTCTTCCTGTCCAGCTCTCTGCTGTGGCCTGGGAGTGCAGTGGAGGATGGCCCAAGTCCTTGGGTCCTGCACCCGCATGGGAGACCAGGAGAAGCACCTGGCTCCTGGCTTTGGATCAGCACGGTGCGCTGGCTGTAGTGCACCAGCCGCAGCGGCCATTGGAGGGTGAACCAACAGAAAAGGAAGACCTTTCTCTCTGTCTCTCTCTCTCACACTGTCCACTCTGCCTGTCAAAAAAAAAAAAAAAAAAAAAAAAAAAAAGCCCTTCCTGAGACTTGGGCATTCTGCCCCACCAACTGCCAATTCTCCAACACGGAAGTGGTGCAGGTAACTGGGCATCTTTGTGGAAGAGGTGTGTGGAATCAGAAGATAACCACCTTCCTTTCCTGCTCTGTGCAAAGAGGAATAAAACCGATTTGCTTTTCCAAAAAAAAAAAAAAAAATGCTGGAAGAGACAGATAAGGTTAATCTGATTGAACATCATGCATTGTATGCATGGACAGAAACATTACATGCTATATCCCACAAATACATATAATTGTTATGTTTCAGTTAATAATAAAGAAAAATTATATTTTAAATTTTAAATAAAAATAAAGCTGGTACTTAGACAAAACTTTTTAATACTAAATTAATTTTTTTGACAGGCAGAGCTAGACAGTGAGAGAGAAAGAGACAGAGAGAAAGATCTTCCCTTCCATTGGTTCACCCCCCAAATGGCCACTATGGCCGGCTCGCTGGGCCGATCCAAAGCCAGGAGCCAGGTGCTTCCTCCTGGTCTCCCATGCGGGTGCAGGGCCCAAAAAGGTACATCCTCCACTGCTTTCCCAGGCCACAGCAGGGAGCTGGACTGGAAGAGGAGCAACCGGGATAGAATCCAGCGCCCCAACCGGGTCTAGAACCCAGGGTGCCAGCACCACAGGCAGAGGATTAGCCAAGTGAGCCGTGGCGCCGGCACTAAATTAATTTTTTAAAAGATTTATTTATTTATCTGAAAGAGTTACACAGAGAGAGGAGAGGCAGAGAGAGAAAGTGAGGTCTTCCATACACTGGTTCACTCCCCAATTGGCCCCAACGGCCAGAGCTGCGCTGATCCAAAGCTGGGAGCCAGGAGCCAGGAGCTTCTTCTGGGTTTCCCACATGGGTGCAGGAGCCCAAGGACTTGGGCCATCTTCTACTGCTTTCCCAGGCCACAGCAAAGAGCTGGATCAGAAGTGAAGCAGCCGGGTCTCGAACCAGTGCCCATATGGGATGCCGGCGCCTCAGGCCAGGGCGTTAACCCACTTCGCCACAGCACCGGCGGGCCCCCCAGCTCCACTTTTGATCCAACTTTCTTCTGTGGCCTGGGAAAGCAGTGCAAGATGGCCCAAGTCCTTGGGCCCCTGCACCCATGTGGGAGACCCAGAAGAAGCTCCTGGCTCCTGGCTTCAGATCAACAGAGCTCCAGCCATTATGGCCATCTGGGAAGTGAACCAGCAGATAGAAGACCTCTCTGTCTCTCTGACTCTGCCTCTCTGTAACTCTGCCTTTCAAATAAATAAGTAAATCTTTAAAAAAAGATGTAGGGTTAATATAAATTTCTAAATTTATAAAGTTAACACAGGAAAAAACTATAAACTAATTTCACTTATGATTTTCATTTATAAATTTTTTAAATGTATGCATATTAGCAAATTGCATCTAGTGGCACATTAAAAGTAAAACACAGGATGATCAAGTTAGTTTTTATTCCATGAATGCAAAAATTTTCCAATATTACAAAATTTGCTAAGTTTAGAGGAAAGGGAAAAAATCATATAATTATCTCCACCGGTGCAAAAAAAATTGGCAATGTAGCAGCAATTCTGGATTTTTAAAAAGAAGAAAATAGCTAATAAGACAGGACTCAGTGGATGCTTCCTTAATATGATTTTACTCTTAATGTGGGAACATAAGGAGAATCTTGGCATATCAGGAATAGGTTATTTGCATAGTATTATCATTACTATTTAACATTTCAGAGGAGTCAAATGATTAGATATGCAGTCCAGAAAGCAACACCAATAGGGAGAATGATTTGGAGGCAGGACAGATAATTCTATAGGACAAAAGGAGACTTAGAAAGCTGTTTTAATAACCCACATATAAAAGGGCTGGTTCAGGTAGCTATCATGGAAATGAAGAGCCACAGCTTTACAGTTTTATAGATCAATTCAATAAAACTTAATTACTGATGAAATAAGAGAGATGAGTCCCAGGTTTCTGACAGGGACAAGCTAGCACATCATAGAATTATTCATTAAAACAGAAAACACAAGAGGATATTTGGATGAGAAAATGTCTTCAATTTCTTAAAACTTAATTTAGAAAAAATAGTGAAAATCAAAGAGGGACTATCTGGTACACAGTTGAATACGTGGGTTCAAGAAAGATTCCAAAGAAGAATCTAGATTGGTTTATTATCATTCTATTTGACCTTCACAATAACTTCATGATATCAGTATTATCATCCTAGCTTTACAAATGAGGAATCGATCAGTGAATTACAGAATAAAATGAAAACTCATGCCTGCAAGTCTGTGTCTCAACACCCTACAGCTCGGATAGAAGAATGACCAAGAAAATAAAATCCTAAAAGAGGTGGTGCTTACATATGGAAGAAATAGAAAGGAATGAAAATAAATAAATAACCCCAGACTCAAGGACTAACATGGCAATAGCAACAAAACTTACAGTTGCGCATGTACAAAATGTTTACAAAATACTTATTATGCTTATATTATTTCATTTGATATTAACCAAAAAAATTCAAAGTGCTATTACTGCTACTTTATGGCTTTAGAGAAGTTTAAATCATTAAAAGTAAATAACCCGGATTATAGATTCTAGACCTGAAACGCTAGCATTTATTTTTGACACTTATGTTCTTTCTACAAAAATAACCTGCCTCTCTAAACTGGATATGGAGCAGGCACTACTTTTATTTCTTTTTTTATTATTCTATTGATTTTTTAATATTTTACCCAAATTCACTTCAAATGTAGATTTATATATATACATGTACTTTTTTTCTTGAAAACAACTATTACTATCACAGAGTAAGGGATTCATGACAACTAACATAAAATAGGGAAGAAGAGTACACTGTCACTTACATGCAAGATTCCATGAACCAATATGTAAAACAAGCACAAATGATGTGGAGCAGGCACTCAAAATTTTGACACAAGGAACTAAATGACTTTTAACAGTTAGATAGCTGAGATGTTGTAGAAAAAGACTCAGGATGGGGACACAATAATTACTTTGAAAGCTCTGAAAATGAAGTAATAGCTCTGAAGCAAATTAGGCAAACTATGTAACCCATATTGGATGTGGATTCATTCACATCTGCTGATTCACTGTAAGAAACAATATAGTCAGAACATAGTGGGATTTAACTTGAGCAACCCTGGAGCTCTACTTAGGAAACAGAGGGTCTGGGGGCACAGGTGGTGCTTCTCTTTCTGCATCTATTGAAGATCATAATTTTGGAAATGAAAACTCAACCATGGCTGCATCTGTGTCATAAAAGAAAGGACATTGGTGACTCATAAGCCTTATTGTGCCAATCTGATGGAGAACCTTTAGGTAAAAGAGTGATGTCATTACAGATTCCCACAAAGACAGGAATGACACTTTCCTAACAAGGGAGACAGATTCTGCACAAATGCAAGAGATAGTGGTGATGGGGAATTTCAACTATCTGAATATTGATTGCAAGTGAAACCCTACTTCTAATGAAATAGTTCTGATTCAGATAAATCCTAGTCTCTCTCCCTCCTCTTATTTATTGTTGTTGGTTCTTTTTTGAGGTTTCGGTCATTTTTTTCCTGACAACATCCTCATGCACAAAATTGAAGAAACATGATTAACTGCTTTGTTAGCATGGTATTTTGTACTGGGTTTATTTTCAAAGCTCTCATAGAGAAGCAATAGCTCTGAAGTGAGCTACTGAAGTAATATAAATTTAGTTAGGAAATGAACTCTTCCTCTTGAATAAATAACACAGAGAAAATACTGAAAACAGTCAAACATCAGATTTTAAATATATTGAGATAGGATGGAAAGAAGTATATGATGATCTCACATTTTTAAACATGAACACCAAAGAGTTGGCATAATGTCTTAAAATAGTTCTCTAAAGGCTTAAGCCCAGAATGTGGTGAAATTGAGGAAAACCTAAAAACAAGTTGGATTTTTTTTTATCTAATTTCTGGGAAGCAATAAGCAAGGAATGTCTATTTCCCTGCTAGAGGTAGGTAATGGAATGTTAATGAATAATAAAGGAAGGGCAGAATTATCCATTAAGCAATTTCATTTTCATTTCTCTAAGAAGTACAATTTCTATGAATATACTATCTCTAAAGCTTACCTGAGCTGTTCAGATACCAACTGCAAATTCTAAACAATTCTGGGTAAACAATGGGGCAAGGTTACTCTCCAAAGCAAACATCAGACATTCAATTTCAACCATAAGTGCTTTAGTATATATGTCTAAAACAAAAGGATTATTTTTATTTTAAAACTATAATTTCACTTTTTACAGTTACAAACTTCATACACTTCATAATTATAATTTTAGGAATATAGTGATTCTTCCCACCATGCCCACATTCCCACCCATACTCCCAACTCCTCTTCCTCCACCCTCTCTTATTCCCACTTTTATTGTTTATTGGGATATATTTTCAATTGACTTTATACACATTTGTCTAACTCTATGTTAATTAAAGAGCTCAGCAGATAGTATTTTTAAAAAAACTATTCCAAGGGCTGGCGCTGTGGCATAATGGGTAAAGCCACTGCCTTCAGTGCCGGCATCCCACATTGGTGCCAGTTCGAGTTTGGCTGCTCCACTTCTGATCCATCTCTCTGCTATGGCCTGGGAAAACAGCATAATTGGCCCAAGGACTTGCATGGGAGACCTGGAAGAATCTCCTGGCTCCTGGCTCCTGGCTCCTGGCTCCTGGCTCCTGGCTCCTGGCTCCTGGCTTCAGATCAGCACAGCTATAGCTGTTGCGGCCAATTGGGAAGTGAACCAGTGGGTGGAATACCTTCTCTCTCTCTCTCTCTCTCTCCTTCTCTGTGTGTGTGTAACTCTGACTTTCAAATAAATAAATATATCTTTTAAAAAAACTGTTCCTCAACAGTCAAGAAAAAGGTTGTTCAAGTCATTGCTTCTCAAAGTGTCAATTTCACTTCTACAGCCTGTGGTTTAGGTGTTCTGTTAGTTATCACAGGTCAAGGAGAGCATGTGACATTTGTCAATTTGGAACTAGCTTATTCCATTAAGTGTGATTTTTCCACATTCATCCATTTTGTTGTAAATGACCAATTTCATTTTTTATCACTGTGTAGTATTTCATAGTACACATATCTCATAATTTATTTATCCAGTCTTCAGTTGACAGGCATTTGGGTTGATTACATGTCTTAGCTATTGTGAATTGAGCAGAAATAAATATGGGGGTGCAGATAACTCTTTTATTTGCTGATTTCATTTCCCTTGGGTAAATTCCAAGGAGTGGGATGGCTGGGTCATATGATAGGTCTATATTCAGATTTCTGAGGTATCTCCATATTATCTTCCACAGTGGCTTTACCAGTTTACATTCCTACCAGCAGTGGATTAGGGTACTTTTTTCCTCACATCCTCACCAGCATTTGTTGTTTGTTGATTTCTGTATGAAAGCCATTCTAAATGGGGTGAGGTGAAGCCTCATTGTGGTTTTGATTTGCTAGTGATTCTGAGCATTTTTTCATGTGCCAGTTGGCCATTTGGATTTCCTCTTCTGAAAAATGTCTGTTTAAGTCCTTGGCCCACCTCTTAACTAAGTTGTTTGTTTTGTTGTTGTTGAGTTTCCTGATCTCCTTATATATTCTGGTTATTAATCTTTTATCAGTTGAATAGTTTGCAAATATTTTCTCCCATTCTGTCATTTGCCTCTTTACTTTCCTGAGTGTTTCTTTTGCAGTACAGAAGCTTCTCAATTTGATGTAATCCCATTTGTTAATTTCGGCTTTGATTGCTTGTGCCTCTGGTGTCTTTTCCAAGAAGTTTTTGCATATGCCAATGTTGTGGGGTGCACAAATTAAAAACACAGCAATACTGCTGAGGTCAAATTAGGAGCCTTTATTAGCCTTTTGGCAATTGCCTTCTCACATAGCAAGTCCAGAGAAGACAGCTCTGAGTTACAGTTGCGACGGTTTTTAAAGGCATAAATCACATTTTGGTGGCCTTGGTCATTATTAAGCAAGCAAGCAAACATAAGTACAGAAGCCAGAAATATGCTGAACACAGACAGATGAGCAGACCAATGTCTATGACTTGTTTCTTTCAAAGGAACAGTCCCTGCTCTGAAGCAACCAAGCAAGATAACCTATAACCATCAACACAGGCTATGTCCTGTGCTAAAATTTTAAACTTAAAGGCACCCTGTCACACCAACATCTTGCAGGGTTCCCCAAATGTTCTCTAAGAATTTGATGGTGTCAGGTCATAGATTTAGGTCTTTAATCCACTTTGAGTGAGTTTTTGTGTAAGGTGTAAGGTAGGGGTCTTCCAGCACCATTTGTTGAACAGACTGTCCTTTTCCAGGGGTTGATTTAGCTACTTTGTCAAAGATAAGTTGGTTGTAGACATTGGATTGATTTCTGCCATTTCTATTCTGTTCCATTGGTCTACCCATCTGTTTTTGTAGCAGTACCAGGATGTTTTGATTATCACTGCCCTGTAGTGTGTCTTGAAATCTGATATTGTGATGTCTCCAGCTTTGTTTTTGTTGTATAGGATTGCTTTAGCTATTTGGGGTCTCCTGCGTTTCCATATGAATTTCTACATCATTTTTTCCATATCTGAAAAGAATGTCCATGGTATTTCGATTGTTATTGCATTGAATCTGTAAATTGTTTTCAAAAGTATGGACATTATGATTATATTAATTCTTCCAATTCATGAACATGGAAGATTTTTCCATTTTTCATGTCTTCTATTTCTTTCTTTAATGTTTTGTAATTTCATCATGGAGATTATTGACATCCTTGGTTAAATTTATTCCATGGTAACTGATTTTTTTTGTAGCTATTGTGAATGGGAATGATCTTAGAAGTTCTTTCTCAACCAGAATTGTCTGTGTATACAAAGGCTGTTGATTTTTATGTAGGATTTTATATCCTGCGACTTTACCAAACTCTTTTATGAGTTCCAGTAGTCTTTTAGTAGAGTCTTTTGGATCCCCTATATATATAATCATGTCATCTGCAAATAGGGATAGTTTGACTTCCTCTTTCTTAATTTGAATCCCTTTGAATTCTTTTTCTTGCCTAATGGCTCTGATTAAAATTTCCAGGCTCCAAGCCAGATTCCCTCCTTGCTTTTCCTGCAGCTTTATCACCAGTGGCTTGGGCTGCTGCAGTCTTGTCTCACCTCTCTCCAAAGCTGGTGCAGAGGCTCTCAGTTGCTGAGGTTCTGATTTGTGCATGTCCACACTCTCCATGTAGGTCTGCTGTGTTCTAATTTGTGCCATTTTGTCCCTAACTCTTCCCTGATACTACATTCTCTCTACTTTTTTAAACTATCTTCTCCTAGACTAGAGCAGTAAGCTCCCTCCCCACTCCACCATCTTCAAAACTATAATTTTAATATTATCAAATATCTAGTCAATATCCAAATATCTCCAATATCTCATTAATGGTTTCTTTAAAGTCAATTTGTCTCAATCAGGAACCAAGTTAGGCCCACACACTGCATTAGGTTTAAGAAGTTTTTTAAATGTTTCTTTTTTTAAGAAAAGATTATTTATATTTACTTATTTATTTGAAAGGCAGAGTTACAGAGAGGCAGAGGCAGAAAGAGAGAGAGAGAGAGACATCTTCCATCCACTGGTTCACTCCCCAGATGGCCACAATGGCTGGGGCTGTGCCAATCTGAAGCCAGGAGCTTCTTCCAGGTCTGCCAGCCACATGGGCACAGGGGCCCATGGACTTGGGCCATCTTCTGCTTTCCCAGGCCATAGCAGAAAGATGGACCAGAAGTAGAGCAGCCAGGACTCAAACCAGTGCCCATATGGGATCCCAGCACTACAGGTGGTAGTCTCACATTCTGTGCCACAGAGCCAGCCCCTAAATGTTTCTTTAAAAAAAAAAAAAAAGATTTTATTTGTTTACTTGAAAGTCAGAGTTACAGAGAGGCAGAGGCAGAGAGAAAGAGAGAGATCTTCCATCTACTGGTTCACTCCCCAGATGGCTGCAACAGCCAGAGCTGCACTGATCCGAAACCAGGAGCCAGGAGCTTCTTCTGGGTCTCCCACGTGAGTGCAGGGGCCCAAGGACTTGGGCCATCCTCTCCTGATTTCCCGGGTCATAGCAAAAAGCTGTATCAGAGGTGAAGCAGCCAGGACTCAAACCAGTGCCCTTATGGGATGCCGGCACTGCAGACGACGGCTTTACTCACTATGCCACAGTTCCAGCCCCTTAAATGTTTCTTTATGTTTCCTTTAACTTTTCTTTTTCCTTGTAATATTTTTAATTAAATAAACAAAATTACTATCCTTATGCAGTTTTCCACATGTTCTGGATTTTGCTGAAATTACCCCCAATAATATCAGTTAACATGTTAATAATTTTCCCATATTTCCTGTAAAAGGGTAATTATAGAGGTTGACTAGATTCTAGTCAATATTTTGTAAATAATATATCACAGTTCGTGTTGTTTGCTTCCACTAGGTAATACATAGTCTCTGCTTATCTCTTTTTTGTGTGTTTATGTGTTGCTGGCTTGATCCTTCCATTAAGCTATTGTTGATCCTTTCTTAAATCTATTCTTTTATTAGCAATTAGGAAATGCTAATATTCTAATTCTATGATTTCCTGTTTATTTATTATTCAGAATACTTCAGTAAAGAAAAGTATCTTTTTATCACCTATGCAGCCATGAGGGTCTGTACACAGAAAAGACAGGATGAGACTTTCCCTTTATTTGCCAGGATTCAGAAAACTAGTTGATTCTGTAAAATTTCCCAAAGGTAAGCAATTAAATACTTTTTTTAATTTAAGTATTATTGAATCATGACTTCAAGAAGTCTTGAAGTTTAGCATTTTTCATGTTTTTCAATCCAGTGCAGTTATTATTTTCTAATTTGGCTCCTGTGTCCTTTTTGTCATAACCCATTGCAACACTTGATAACTTTCTTATTTTCTGGTATGAAAGGACCTTCCAGATTCCTCTTGTACATTTTCTGCCCCAGAACTGGAAACACTTCTGCAGGAAGCTTCTACAGAAAGCTCTGGTTTCTCTTCACAGGGGAAAAACAATACTTAGGGATTAGCTTAGGTAACACAGAGCCTTTTCTCAGGACATTTAGGCAGAAAGAGATTGGAAGCACTTGTTTTCAGAGAAATACTTATTTGGTTCCAAGATTACATCTACAGAAAAAAAAAAGAATGCATTCCAAGAAGTCCAGCTACTATTTCTGCCCCTCAACTCTATCCCTTTCACCCTCCACAGTTTTCAAACAGGGACATAGTGTCCCATAGGGGGACATTTGGCAATATCTGGTTGCCACAACAGATGTTACAGGCATCTGTACAAACAGGCCTGGAATGCTGCTAACCATCCTACTGTGCACAAAATAGCCCTGTAATGAAGAATTATCAGTCCAAAACACCAACAGTGCAGCTGGTGAGAAACTGCAAAACAAATAACACTTTTTCCTTTTCCTTTTCATTTTTCTAAGACCAAAAAAAAATAGCTTTCTTAGATTAACAGTAAGCATAGCAAACTGTCATGGGCCGTTTAATGAAATTTCAGTCAATGACAGACTGCATAAAAATGGTGGTTCAATAAGATTATAATATAAAGATTAGAGTAGAGAAAAACTACTACTGCCTAGTGGTACCGTAGCCATCATAATGTCACATTATTTATGTGTTTGTGGTAGCATGCATGTAAACAAATCTATTGCATCACAATTAATATCAGTGTAAAGTATGTATAATTATATACAGTACATTTATACTTAATATGACAATAAACAACAGTTATTCATTTGTTTATGGTACTATACTTTTATCATTATTGCAGTATATACTCCTTCTACTTACTAAAATAAAGTTTACTGCAAAACAGTATGCCATGTCACACTGGCAACAGCCTCATGCATCTCAGTTTACAATTTGGAGATTACAGTTCAGGATCAGGCAGCCCCACAGTCTAAAGTCTGCAGAGGCTGTTCATGGCAGGTGCGAAGGCAGAATCACATGGTAATCCAGGAAGCAGAAAGATAAAGAACCAGGCCAAATTTGAGCTCAATTCATCAACCTCTCAAAAGAACCACCCTCCAAGAGTATGTCCCCAATGACTTAAATAATTCCCACTGGCCCCACATTCTACCTTCCACAACTAGATCAAATCTCCACTATCAACCATTAATCCATCAACCATTAATCTCAAGAAATCAGAATTTAAAAAGTTACATGAGTTTGGGGGAGACAAAAGCAACACAATCCATAATGAATTTCAATTCACCTCAATTTTCTATTATAAATGGGGTCTTCAGTTTCCATTATGGTTTCTGATAAGTTATTATGTATAAGTATGCATTTGATTAATTTTTATCTGTTGATTATATATAGCCTGTAATATTACTAAATTTTATATGAATTTCAGATGTACTAGCATTCCCTTATAATGGCTGGAAAAGATCCTGAGAAATATTGATTAGGTTTAGAGTTTCCTAGTTTTAGCTTAGGTTGATGTGGCCTAGGAAAACAGATTCCCATGAATCAGAAAGTAAAACTAGCATCATTAAGAGGGATGTAAAGCTCAGTCAAAAAAGGAGAGAGTGAAAGAATACCCGGGCAAGGCAGTCTTCTGTGGTTATGGAAATGCTCTCTTGATAGATTAACAGCTTTTTAAAAATGCTTATTTTTTTATTTATTTTAATTTGAAAAGCAGTATAACAGAGAGACAGAATGATCTCTCAAAAGCTGATTCACTCTCCAAATGCCCATAACAGCCAAGATTGATCCAGGCTGAAGCCAGACACCTGGAACTCCATCTGGGTCTCCCAGGTGGGTAGAAGGAACCAGGGCACTTTAGCCATCAGCTGCTTCCTTCCAAAGTGTGCATTCCAGCAGACTTCTAGAATTACTTTCGCAGTAAATAACACTCTGACCTCAGAATCAACCCATAAGGCTTCCTGGTCGGGCTGAAAGGCCTGCAAGAGCATCTCAGGCACGAAAAGAAAAGACTCTGTGGAAAACAAAAATCCTACACGGAGGATCTCTGTGAGACCTCAGAGGAAAGGAAGGGTCATCAAAGAAGGAAAGAAGGAGACACTCTGAAGGGAGAGGAGAACATCCTCTTTGCTTATGACCGTGTCCAAATACCGATGGAGTCTATGGTTACAGAAGGCCTCCATAGCCCTGGCAGCCCACGATGATCACTGATGTCATAGAAAAGAGTGTCAATTGTTAAAGGGACAACAGTAGTTACTGTGCACTTTCTCCCCAGGTAGGACCTATCCTTATTGAATCACAATATGAGAATCGACTGCAAATTCTTTCCCCAAACTGTACTCTGTATGTTGTGTGTGGGCATGGGGGCAAATTGTTGAAATCTATGATTAGCATAGAGATGGTACTCTATATATAAAGTCATACTAAAAATGATCCATAATGAAGAAGGAGATGAGAGAGGGAATGGAAGGTGGGATGGGAGCAGAGTAGGGGTATGGGGTAAAGAATTACTGTATTCCTAAAGTTGTATCTATGTAGAAATTCATTTATTAAATAAAAAAGGAAAAAATGTGCATTTGCAGAAAGCTGGATCAGAATCAGAGCAGCCAATATTAGAACCAGGCAATCTTATATGGGAAACGGGAATCATAAGCACCTGCTGCACTATAATGCCTGCCCCAGGTTTAGGCTTGCATTAATTACATGAATTTGTCAATATTCAAGGAAATGTACACTTAAGATTTTTGCATGCCACTGCATATAAATCTTTCCTTAATAAACTATAAGGGGTAGAGGGAGCCAGGCACTTTATTTCTTATTTTTTTATTCTACATAAGTATAAGCCATTACTTATTTCATTACTTGTTCTAAATGAACAAATTGGGGTGGGTGCTGTGGCACAGTGGGTTAAGCCACCACTTGGGATGCCCACATCCTATATTGGAGAGCTTAGTTCAAGTCCTGGCTTCTCCCTGTTCCTGATTCAGCTTGCTGCTATTGTGACTGGGAGGTAGCAGATGATGTCTCAAGTACTTAGGTTCCTGCTACCCATGCTACCCATGTAGAAGACCTAGCTGGTTCCTGGCTTCGTCCTGCCCTAGCTGTAGTTGTTGCAGGCATTTGGAGAGTGAACTGATGGATGAAAGATAACTCTATTTATCTATCTCTTTTTCTCTCTGTCATTTTACCCTTCAAATAAACAAATAAATCTAAAAACAATAACCATTGAAAAATATTAAGCCAAAATATATAGACAGTTAAAATATTTCACCCTCTCCCAAGTTTATTCTTCAGAAGTAATTATTATTGCATTTGATTCCAATACTCCCAGATTTTCTGTAATATACAGATTATCTCTGTGTCTGTTTCTGTCAAGAGCTCAAACAATCCAGTCTCAAAATAGAGACTCTAAAAGGGATAAAATCCAGCAATAAAAAGCTAGTATCAAGTTCTTTTATTCCTCAAATGGTAAACAGGATCCATAGTTCCCAGAAAGATTTCTTAAAATTCATCTTTTCTATTAGTTTCCAGGGCAAACACAAGGACCTTGTCCAATTTCTGAGACTGATGGTCTGAAAACTCTCCTCCCCAATCCCTCAGTTGCACTTTTTACCTATTCTTTCTCCACTTCTACACCACTAACATAAGAAGTACCTATCTGACTGCTCATACTACTATTAGAACGTTAGGAAAATTAAAACCTATGAGAAAACTGGAAGTCACAAAGGAGTAGGGACGAAGATGGGAACAATATTTGTCATAACAAAATTATGTTGCATTTATATACATAGGATGATTATAATCCTATTATATAAACATTCTGCAATATGACTTCCAATTTAGTTAACTATAATTTAAAATGCTTGACTGTTCCATGAGTAAATAGATACTTTACAGTATTTCAAGTCACTGGATAGGTCAAAATTCTAAAGAAAAATGACAGACTTTATCATGAAATGACTGTTGATACCAGGGTAATGAGACTCACTGGAATCTCAAAATTGTATTCTGAAAATGGATTATCAGAATGACTAACAAAGTGTAATGTATACAAATGGCAAATCTTTACAATGTACTTATAAATAATTCATTTTGGAGCATTAAGAATAGAAAATACTGACATCCTAAAGCTAAATAAGCATAACTCATATTAATGGGTTACTAGACAACTAATCAGGAAAGTAAGGTTATGTGTTGATTTGAAAAGGAACTTAGGAAAATCTACATCATCCATTCATATGTTCAGATTCAGAGGTATGAACTGGATGAAAAATCTACATATTGATTATTAAAAATAATAAGTAGAATGCTGATTAATAAGCATTGGCTCAGAAAAAATTCTCTAGTAATTTGTTACAGAACTCTACACTTTTTAAGACTTTTGTAAATTTTTTACTAACAATAATTACACATATTTATGGGCTGAGTGTGGCATTTCAACACATGTGTATAATACATATTTATCAAATAAAATAATCAACATTTCCCCTTCACATTGCTTTATAATTGAGGCATGGAGCTCTTTTCATTTATTTGTTCATAAAAATCATGCTGAAGGGTACTGGTGCTGTGGTATAGCGGGTTAAGCCCCAATCTGCAGTGCCAGCTTCTGATATGGGCGCCAGTTCAAGTCCCGTCTGCTTCACATCCAATCCTGCTCCCTGCCTGGGAAAGCAGCAGAAGATGGCCCAACTCTTTGGGCCTCTGCACCCATGTGGGAGTCCCGGAAGAAGCTCCTGGCTCCTGGCTTCAGCCTGGCCCAGCCCTGTCTGTTTTGGGCATTTGGGGAGTGAACCAGCAGATGATTCTCTCTTCCTGCCTCTGCCTCTCCTTCTCTGAAACTGACTTTCTAATAAATAAATAATTTTTTAAAAAAAGAAAACACTAAAAATAAAAATATATAAAAAATGAAAGAAAAAATATACTTTGAACTATGTTGTGTAACACTAGCAACTTATTCCTTTGCTCTTCCCTGTCCAACATTTGGTTGATAACTTAGACATAAAAGTCATGCTTCTCGCCAGCGCCGCGGCTCACTAGGCTAATCCTCTGCCTTGCGGCGCCAGCACACCAGCTTCTAGTCCCGGTCGGGGTGCAGGATTCTGTCCCGGTTGCCCCTCTTCCAGGCCAGCTCTCTGCTGTGGCCAGGGAGTGCAGTGGAGGATGGCCCAAGTACTTGGGCCCTGCACCCCATGGGAGACCAGGATAAGTACCTGGCTCCTGCCATCAGATCAGCGCGGTGCGCCAGCCGCAGCGGCCATTGGAGGGTGAACCAACGGCAAAGGAAGACCTTTCTATCTGTCTCTCTCTCTCACTGTCCACTCTGCCTGTCAAAAAAAAAAAAAAAAAAAAAAAGTCATGCTTCTCAGAATCGTGTTTGACTCAAGCATGAGATGATTAATATAATAGGTGACATAACTGGAATTCAAACTTCTTTAATAGGTTGAAGTAAGCTAAAAATCAACAAGAGATAAATTTGAAAGTTAAAGTTTGAAACATAGGAACAAATTTACAATAACGAAAGTATAAGATAAAAAATAAATGTACTAACAGTTTTTCCAACAAAAATAACCAAAGAAATTTTACTTGATCAAATGTGCAGTCTTTGGGTCAGCACTGTGGTACAGCAGGTTAAAGCCCCAGTCTGCAATGCCGGTATCCCTTATGGGCTCCGGTTAGTGTCTCAGCTGGTCCACTTCTGATTAGCTCCTTGCTAATATGCCTGGAAAACAGTAGAAGATGACCCAAGTCCTTTGGCCCCTGCACCTATGTGGGAGACCCAGAAGAAGCTCCTGGCTCCTGGCTTTGGATCGGCACAGCTCTAGCCATTGCAGCCATCTAGGGAGTCAACCGACGGATGGAAGACCTCTTTCTCTGTGCGCCTCTGCCTCTCTGTAACTCTTCCTTTCAAATAAATAAAATAAATCTTAAAAAAAAAAAACGCAGTCTTAAGCAAAAATAAACTCAAGGTATCTAAAAATAGTTAAAAATAATACTCTTCTTCATTTGCACTAAAAAGAAGTTAATATCCACATCAAAGTAGGTCATTGTATGTAAACCCACAAGAAGCTGATAATCACCAGCACATTACTTGGCTTAATTCTGGATGTCATACTTTAGAAACAACATTAACAAGGAATAGTGTGCTTAGATGAGGGCAACAAGGACATTGAATTATATGGATACAATTTACGTGAAGCATTAGTCCATCTAAACTAAATAACAGCAATGGTTTACCTATAAAGGCTGTTAACACTTAAGAGAAACAGAGGGACAAATCAATTTAAAAACAAATAGTTCATTTGGGTTTGTTTAGAGTTGCAGCCCAGAAATATATACAATTCAAGTAGTCTTGGAATTGTGTTCCAAGGTCCTACAGATTTCAAACAAGTTTTTTTTTTAAGATTTGTTTATTTATTTGAAAGTCAGAGTTACACAGAGAGAAGAAAGGCAGAGAGAGAGAGAGGTCTTCCATCTGCTGGTTCACTTCCCAATTGGCCACAACAGCCAGAGCTCAGTCCATCAGAAGCCAGGAGCCAGCAGCTTCCTCTGGGTCTCCCATGTAGGTACAGGGACCCAAGGACTTGGGATACCTTCCATTGCTTTCCTGGGCCATAGCAGAAAGCTAGATCTGAAGTGGAGCAGCCAGGACTTGAACCAGCGCCCATATGGGATGCTGGCTCTGCAGGTGGCGGCTTTACCTGCTACACCACAGCACCAGCCCCTAAACAGGTTTTAACAATAAAGACTGTATGTAGGGAGGGGAATTACTTCAGTTGTTTGCCAAGACTTTGTATTGGTGCAAACAGTTGTATACTGTCTTGTAAGTAAGGAATGGGATAACTAAGAAGTACACAAAAAGCAGTTCTCAGTAAGGGAGGAGGAAAAGGACAAGAACCAAGAAATCCTTTAAAAGAAAGAAGCTAAGTGGTGAGAAAACAGTAAATCTAGCTAAAGGATGTGAATATTCCCCTTTAAAGAAAAAAAAACTATGGTTCTCAGCACATAAATAATAGGATTAATAAGGTTTGCATCTGGTGAAGTCTCAACATATGCTGGGAAAGCAATGTGCAACTGTACACGGTAAATGTACAACTGATTCTTGATGTATACATGACTGGTGTCACATCCCCATGTCCTCTGGCCTAAAGTTTTGTGTCTCATATGCTTTTTCCTTTGTTTTTTAATAATTCTATGAATCCATACTTAAATACCTGAAGGGCTGACATGTGGTAGAGGAAAAATACAATTTGTAGAATGCAAAAAGGAAAAGCAGGATCAATTTGTTGAAGTTAATTAAAAGTTGTGCTTATTAGAAATGACCATAAAAGGCCGGCACCGTGGCTCAATAGGCAAATCCTCTGCCTGCGGCGCCAGCACACCGGGTTCTAGCCCCAGTGGGGGCACCGGATTCTGTCCTGGTCGCTCCTCTTCCTGTCCAGCTCTCTTCTGTGGCCCAGGAGTACAGTGGAAGATGGCCCAAGTCCTTGGGCCCTGCACCCACATGGGAGACCAGGAGAAGCACCTGGCTCCTGCCTTCGGATCAGTGCAGCAGCCATTGGAGGGTGAACCAACAGTAAAGGAAGACCTTTCTCTGTCTCTCTCTCTCTCACTGTCCACTCTGCCTGTCCAAAAAAAAAAAAGAAAGAAAGAAAGAAATGGCCATAAACAATCTTTTTGTATGCCACTTTTATGTAAAAAGGAGAGAATAGATTTAATTTTAGGGAAAGAATATCTTTTATTAAATGCATCTCTTTTACTTTGCTTATCTGAAGGGGAAAAGAAATAATTCATATACTTATGTGTTATTGCCAAGATGTCAAACTCTAGTTGTGTATAAGCCAGCTATCCAACAAGACGCCCAGCAACTTTTAGTGTGAATAATGTTGGCATCATAGAAAAATAAGATATGATCTGTCCCCAAAAGTTTCATATGCTGGGAGCTTAAACCCCAATGTGACAGTATTGAGGTGTGATTAGGTCATTGGGAGCACCACTCTTGGAAAAGACTAATGCTCATCTCAACGGAATGCATTAGATTTCAAGGTACTGGATCAGTTACCATAAGGACAGATTGCTATTAAGTGCATTTGGCCTCGTTGACTCACTGGTTTCTGAATATAATGTCACATGTGATATTGCGATGAAGCCAAAGGCCCTCACTAGAAGCTGAACAAATGAGGTCACCTAACCTTTGACTTTCAGCCTCCAAAACTGTCAGCTAAATAAATGTCTTCTCTTTATAAAGAGCCCAGCATCCAGAATTTCGTTAAAACAACACAAAATGGACTGAGACACATTTCATTATTTAAACCAGTATTTCTGTACCAAGAGTAGTGGTACAATACCCCTGGGAGGCATTTACAAGAGTGTGAAGATGTTTTGATTGTCACACCAGCTGACAGATACTGTTGGGTGGCATAAGGGATGATAAACACCCTGCAAAGCACGTGAGGCTAGGCTTACAACAAAAAATTTTACCACTCAACTTCCCAACAATGACAATGTCAAAAAATAAAAAACCACTTATTTAGACCATGAAAGTATCCATGACACACTTTAAATACTGTAATTCAAACAAACGCTATTGCAGCTACATATTTTCACAGTTTTCCCTTGGATGACCCTCAACACCATCTTGCTGTTTGAGTAGAAGTGTTTACTGACATGACTTCCAAACCATAAACATACTGAACCAAATTCTCACTTCTTTCCGTAAACATAAGCTTTTCTTAGTGCCAGCGTGGTGATGGATGCCACCTCCATGTGTTGTGCCCACTCACCATCACATCTTTTTTATTGTAGCTTTATTGGATATGATTGACTTCACTCCATCTTATGCACTCATGGCTGTGGGATCAGTCTGCCACACATTGCTAAAATAGTTTCCATTCTCAGTTTTAACTGAAGCTCAATGAGAAAAATATGGTTCCATGTTTGTGGTAGACTTATAGTATGCATGCTTCAGGACATCAACTGAGAATGAATAACACAGATCTTCAGATTTGAGTTATATAAACCTACAGTAACTTTCCCAACTCTTTCTCCTCACATGTCCTGCCTACCTTTAATATTTTTACCAAAATTAACATAAAAAATTGTAAGAAGGATAACTTATCAGAAGCATTTAAACAATTATATTTTGTTATCTGCATCCTTTTCCAAATGAAGTGTGCTCTCATCAACAGTCATTCCCATCATTGTTTAATGATACTTTCTTTTTCCTCTTTAAGTTAGCACACCCACAGCTAAAATGGTTTGATTGTCCTAGGGTGCTAATCAAACTCTCTTTCAAGAACAGATGGTTCAAAAGCTGTTGACATTTGATAAATGTATTTGCTTCTTATCCAAGAACATTTTGTTTATTATTATTTAATGCAAGGGAACAAATGAAAGAAAACATAGGAGAGAAATAATGGAAAAATTGGTCTTCAAAGAACTTTCTAGCCTAACCTAAAAGCCATAAAATTAATAGTGTGCTAAATAAGCTGAAATTTTTAATAATCTAAAGAGTTTCTTGATATAAAATGGAGGCTTTCTCCTTTTCCCATGTACATAAAAAATATATAAATTATGGACAAATTGCAACTAATGTCCACATTGAAAATACATCCCTTAAAGCACCCAGTGGTGAAATCCCACCTGCCATCCACTTCTGAATGGCCCAGAAACTACAATGATTGTTTTTATATTTTAGAATTATTTATCATTATTGATAACATATTTTTAATTTACAGTACAGTCAGAAATTTAATGACTCTACTAAATAAAACATTCAGCAAATAAAAAGTAAGAACACAGTCCAGCAGGAAAATAGAAAAAAGCTATAAACAATAATAAAATGAAAAGATGGCCAACTTCACTCACATAAAGTAAATTTTAAAATAGTCACAAATCAATAAAATTAGGATAGCATATAATTCTTAACAATTTATTGAGTTTTTTAATTTTAGTTCCCACATATGACAGAAATCATAAGGAATTTGTCTTGCTGTGTCTTGATTATTTTATTCAATATGGTGTACTCCAGTTCCAACAATTTTGCTGCTAAAAATAGAATTTGTCTTGTTATAGTTGAATAATATTACACTGTATATATATATATGTATATATACCACATTTTCTTAAAAAGGAAACAAAAAATAATACTCCATGATATGTAACAAATACATGAAACTCAAGTTTAGTTGTCTATAAAGTTTTATTGGAATACCCTTACACCCATTCGTTTGAATTTTGCCTATGGCTGCTTCTATGCTATAATAGCCAACTCAATAGTTGCAACAGAGCCTAAAATATTTACTAGATAGATTCTTTTTAAAAGATTTACTTATTTATTTATTTGAAAGGCATAATAACACAAAGAGAGGAAGAGACAAAGATAGAGACAGAGAGAGAACTTCCCTCTGCTGTTTCACACACTAAATGGACTCAAGAGGGCTGGGCCAGACTGAAGTAAGGAGCTAGGAGCTTCATCTTGGTCTCCCACATGGGTGGCAGGAACCCAGGGTCTTAGACCATCTTCCACTGTTTTCTCAGGCCATTAGCAGCAAGCTAAATTGGAAGTAGAGCAGCAGGAACCCCAAGCATGTCAAAGGTGGCAACTTTACATGCTACATCACAACACTGGTCCCTACTAGATAGACTTTGAAGAAAAAATAAAGGGTGAATTGTGTCAGAAAAGTTTAATTATCCAAATGGATGCTAGGTAAACCCTTTTTGAAAGCAGTAGCAAAGGAGAGGAAGCATCGAACCTGTAATCTTTGCTGGTTCAATGGCAAGTAACTCAATCTTCTATGTTTTTCCCAAAGAAATCTTTTATTTAATGAGTACAAATTTCACAAGTACAGCTTTAGGAATATAGTGATTCTTCCCATCATACCCACCCTCCCACCCCCACTCTCACCCCACCACCTCCTCCCTCTCATTCCCAGTGTCATTCTCCATTGACTTTTTTTTTTTTATTTTTTATTTTGACAGGCAGAGTGGAAAGTGAGAGAGAGAGACTGAGAGAAAGGTCTTCCTTTGCCGTTGGTTCACACTCCAATGGCCGCCGCGGCCGGTGTGCTGCGGCCAGCGCACTGCGCTGATCCGATGGCAGGAGCCAGGTGCTTTTCCTGGTCTCCCATGGGGTGCAGGGCCCAAGCACCTGGGCCATCCTCCACTGCACTTCCTGGCCACAGCAGAGAGCTGGTCTGGAAGAGGGGCAACCGGGACAGAATCCGGCGCCCCGACCGGGACTAGAACCTGGTGTGCTGGCTCCTCAAGGTGGAGGATTAGCCTATTGAGCCAAGGCGCCAGCCCCCATTGACTTTCAATTAACTTTATACACAGAAGGCCAACTCTATACTAAGTAAAGATTTCAACAATTACCACACACATGCACAAAAAAAAAAAAACTGATAACAAATTTTACGGATAATTCTCATAATACAGCTCATTGAGGACAGAAGTCTTACATGGGCAGTTACTCCTGTTGTTAATTTAACAATTAACACTCTTATGTATGATGTCAGTGATCACCTGAGGCTCTTGACATGAGCTGCCAAGGCTATGGAAGGCTTTGGAATCCACAATCTCTGTCAGTATTTAGATAAGGCTATAAGCAAAGTGGAAGTTTTCTCCTCGCTTCAGAGAAAAGTACATCCTTCTTTGATGGCACATCTTTCCACTGCAGTCACTCTCACAGAGATCCTTCATATAGGACATTTTTTTTACCACAGTGTCTTGGCTTTCCATGCCTGAAATGCTCTCATGGGCTTTTCAGGCAGACCAGAATGCCTTAAGAGCTGATTCAGAGATCAGAGTGTTGTTTAAAGCGATTGTCATTCTATGAGTCTGCTCTATGGACTGCTTCCCATGTTGGAACTGTTGTCGGGCACACCGATTTAAAACCCAGCGAGACCTTTCAGATAAAATTAGGAGTCTTTATTAGCCAGCTGGCAACTGCCTGTTTCAGAGCAAGTCTGGAGAAGACAGCCCGAGTTGCAGTTGTGGGAAGTTTTTGAAGGCAGAAACCACTTCCTGGTGGCCTTGGCCATTATCAGCAAGCAAGCAAAAGTACAGAAGCCAGAAATATGCTGGTTACAGCAGGATGAGCAGACCAATATAATTTGTTTATCCCAAAGGAATAGTTTCTACTCTGAAGAAACCAAGTGGGTTAACCTACAACCACACCTGGGTATGTTATATCCTGTGGAAATTTTTAAATTTTGAGTCATCTTGTTAAAAAACATTCTCTTCTTTTTAATTCTACCCATTATTAATACCAAATATTTTATCTTATTCATATAATCCTTTTAACACTTAATCCTATTTTATATGCTCACTTTAAAATTTAATATGGTCACTTTAAGACTTAAGACGGGGGATGGCGCTGTGGTGCAGTGGCCTAAAGCGCCAGCATCCCATATGGGTGCTGGTTCTAGTAGCGGCTGTTCCTCTTCCAGTCCAGCTCTCTGCTGTGGCCTGGGATAGCAGTAGAAGATGGCCCAGGTTCTTGGGTCCCTGCACCCGCGTGGGAGACCTGGAAGAAGCTCCTAGATCCTGGCTTCAGATCGGCACAGCTCCAGCCATTGCGGCCAATTGGGGAGTGAACCAGCAGATGGAAGACTTCTCTCTCTGTCTCTACCTCTCTCTGTAACTCTTTCAAGTGAATAAAATAAATCTTTAAAAAAAAAAAAAAAAGACTTAAGATGGCAATTTTACCACCTAATTTAATGGGATTTGAGGTCCCACGGCAAGTTTTAAAAACTTTACTCACAGAAGTAAATCCGGGGCCGGTGCCACGGCTCACTAGGCTAATCCTCCGCCTTGAGGCGCCGGCATACCAGGTTCTAGTCCCGGTTGGGGCGCCGGATTCTGTCCCAGTTGCCCCTCTTCCAGGCCAGCTCTCTGCTGTGGCCAGGGAGTGCAGTGGAGGATGGCCCAAGTGCTTGGTCCCTGCACCAGCATGGGAGACCAGGATAAGTACCTGGCTCCTGCCATCAGATCAGCATAGTGTGCCAGCCGCAGTGCACCAGCTGCGGCGGCCATTGGAGGGTGAACCAACGGCAAAAGGAAGACCTTTCTCTCAGTCTCTCTCTCTCACTTTCCACTCTGCCTGTCAAAAAAATAAAAATAAAAAAAATAAAAAGAAGAAGTAAATCCAGGCCAGCGCCGGGGTTCAATTGGCTAATCCTCCACCTGTGGCGCCAGCACTCCAGGTTCCAGTCCTGGTTGGGGCCCCAGATTCTATCCCGGTTGCTCCTCTTCCAGTCCAGCTCTTTGCTGTGGCCTGGGAAGGCAGTGGAGGATGGCCCAAGTGCTTGGGCCCTGCAGCTGCATGGGAGACCAGGAGGAAGCACCTGGCTCCTGGCTTCGGATCGGTACCCCGCACCAGCCCTGGCGGCCATATAGGGGGTGAACCAACAGAAGGAAGACCTTTCTCTCTGTCTCTCTCTCTCTCACTGTCTAACTCTGCCTGTCAAAAAAAAAAAAAAAAGTAAATCCGTAGGAATGTATGAGAACTATACAGCTTATAGTTTCAAACATCCTCTTCCCTCTCTATTCCCTCTTTAATTTTTTAATGAGATCTATTCTAAATTGACTTTATACACATATGATTAGCTCTATGTTAAATAAAAAGTTCAACAAACAGTATGAAGAATTGAAAAAAAAAAACTGTTCCTCAACAGTCAGGAAAAGGACTGTTCAAGTCATTGCTTCTCAAAGTGTCAATTTCACTTCTACAGATTGCCATTTAGGTGCTCTATTAGTTACCACAGATCAGGGAGAACATATGGTATCTGTCCCCCTTTTGACTGGCTTATTTCACTAAGTAAATTGTTTTCCAGTTTCATGCATTTTGTTGCAAATGACAGGATTTCATGTTTGTGCAAAGACTTTCAATGTCTATAAAAAGTTTTTTATTTCTGTTTTTCTACAAACTTTTTGAAGTACCCTTGTAAAGAAATGAGTTGCTTTTTAGGGATTCCTTGGGATTTGCTTTTACTTTTAGTTACTCCAATATTTCCTCACAATGTCACAGTTATCTCAGAAAAGTCAAATTACAAACTTTTTTAGCAAAAACTGAAAACTAAACAATGGACTGGACACTCCAGTGAAGAACTCAAGATTTTTCTGGGGTGAGATCCCTTATGAGAGGTTCTCAAATAAACTTAGAACATTATTACTCTACACACCAAGAAAATTCATACTACCTCACACATATATTTGCTAAAATATCCAGAAAATAACTTCAAAAGCCAAACTGAACAGTTATGTTTAGAAACTGCTTACAGAAATAAAAGTAACCATAAAGTGAAAACAGAGTGTTTTCCTGGTGAGTAGATCTTACACAGCACAAAATTTAATAAATGTTTTATTATAAAATTCAGTGTATCCTCTTGTACGATGATGTATACATTAAAGGCTATAAAATTCCAAGATGCAAACAAAAAAGAACATTTAACTTGCAATCAAAAGAATAAGTTTTGGCCGGTGCCACGGCTCACTAGGCTAATCCTCTGCCTGCGGTGCCGGTACTCCGGGTTCTAATCCCACTTGGGCGTCAGTTCTGTCCCGATTGCTCCTCTTCCAGTCCAGCTCTCTGCTGTGGCCTGGGAAGGCAGTGGAGGATGGCCCAAGTGCTTGGGCCCTGCACCCACATGGGAGACCAGGAGGAAGCACCTGGCTCCTGGCTTCAGATCGGCGCAGCGCTGGCCGTGGCGGCCATTTGGGGTGAACCAAGGGAAGGAGGTCCTTTCTCTCTGTCTCTCTCTCTCTCACTGTCTAACTCTGCCTGTCAAAAAAAATAATAATAATAATTTTTATCCACCATCGAAAATGTAATGTACATTCTCTGCTTCTCAATTTGTTCTACTGCTTATGTCTGCAATACCCTTCATGGATCCAGGAATAAAGTGATGTAGTTAACAATACTACTAGCACACATTCTTTCAGAGACTTCATATTACCCACCTTAAAAAAAGTCTTCATCAGGGCCACTCTAGTTATCGTGAAACAATTATTACCACTTTCAGTTAGGCAGTAACTTTATGGGAATTTTTAGCTACTTCTCTCAATACAGAAATAATATCTTTGGGGAACAATTATTAAAAAAAAACAGAACCATTTTTTATAAATATTTCATTTGTTGCATTTCTTGTGGTATCACAGAGTTGTTGAGGGCAAACTAACTGTCATCAACCAGCACTTCAAAAGGAAATACATCAAACGTTTTAATAATTTAACAAACTGGAACATAAGGAAAATGAGACAGAATCCTACTTTCAAAGAGCTTACTGCCTAATAGGAAATATGATGTTCAAAGTCATAAGTACTACATAAAGTGGGATAGAAACTCCAAGGATAAAAATCTAGAGGCTTATTGGATGATGATGTTTGAACTGATTCTGGAAGGGAAAAATATAGGAGCTTGTCACAGAAAGGAGAGCCCGAAATACATCAGTAACATAAGGATACGAAAACTATTTAGGAGGAAACAACTCAAAGGACTAGTTGGTTGCAGGCTCTGCGCAAGATCTGGAGTTAAAAATAACTTCCAATTTTCCCTGAAAGAAGCCGATTGCTGTTGAACCAACTATAACCTATAACATAGGAGACAGACCTCATTTATCGAAAAACATGAGGCTAGTTTTTGAAACTTTGAGATAACTATGGGATGTTCACTTATGTCCAGGAAAGAGTTAGACATACATATCTAAAGATTAGGTGAGATTTTTGTATTAGAGATACAGATTTGGGACAAATACAACAATGGAATGGAATAGAGTCCATAAATAATCCCATATAAAAAATATCAAATTATTTTCTTAACAAAGTTACAAAGGCAATTCAATTGAGATAAGATAATCTTTAAAACAAATGGTGCCTGAATAAATGACTGTACACATGTCAATAAAGTGAGCATTGCCTCATAACTCACACCTCATATAAAATTTAATTCAAAATAGATCATAGACCTACTTTATTTTTTTCCTTTCAAACTTTTATTTAATGAATATAAATTTCCAAAGTACAGAATATGGATTACAATGGCTTCCCCCCCATAACGTCCCTCCAACCCGCAACCCTCCCCTTTCCCACTCCCTCTCCCCTTCCATTCACATCAAGATTCATTTTCAATTCTCTTTATATACAGAAGATCAGTTTAGCATACATTAAGTAAAGATTTCAACAGTTTGCTCCCACACAGAAACATAAAGTGAAAAATACTGCTTGAGTACTAGTTATAGCATTAAATTTCAATGTACAGCACACTAAGGACAAAGATCCTACATGAGGAGTAAGTGCACAGTGACTCCTGTTGCTGACTTAACAAATTGACACTCTTGTTTATGGCATCAGTAATCAACCTAGGCTCTTGTCATGAGCTGCCAAGGCTATGGAAGCCCCCTGAGTTCACTGACTCTGATCATATTTAGACAAGGCCATGGTCAAAGTGGAAGTTCTCTCCTCCCTTCAGAGAAAGGTACCTCCTTCTTTGATGACCCATTCTTTCCACTGGGATCCCACTCGCAGAGATCTTTCATTTAGCTTTTTTTTTTTATCCAGAGTGTCTTGGCTTTCCATGCCTGAAATAGTCTCATGGGCTTTTCAGCTGGATCCGCATGCCTTAAGGGCTGATTCTGAGGCCAGAGTGCTGTTTAGGACATCTGCCATTCTATGGCATAGACCTACTTTAAAATGTAAACGTTTTAGACTTTAAGGAGAAACCTTTGTGATCCTAAGTTCAGCAAGATATTCATAGATACAACAACAAAATACAATCTATAAAAGAAAAAAAATGATAATCACCAAAATTACAAACATTTACTGAATGAAAAACACAAGTAAAAGAAAAACACTGTTCAGGTACACCATAAACCAGCAGAACAAACAGGCAAATCACATATTTGATAAAGGACTTCAATACAAAAATATAAGTAATTCTTCAGTCCCAAAAGTAAGCAAAACATTTGAACAGATGCTTCACCAGGAAGATTTAGCAATGGTACATATGCATGTGAAAATATGCTTGGCATTATTGATCATTAATGAAAACCACAATAAGATGCCATTACAAACCTATTAGAACAGTTAGGTGCTGTTCCTTTTCTTTCTTTGTAACTGACAATATCAAGGCAGGGTAGGATGTGAAGCAAATGGAACTCTCATTTATCACAGAAAGGAATATAATACACAGCCACTTTCAAACAGAGTTGGGCAATTACTCATAAAATTAAATTTAAGTATTTCACTCAAGAAACATAAAAAGTATTGTGAAACAAAATCCTGCACAAAACTGTTTATGGCAGCTTCATTCAAAATTGTCAAACACTTAAACAACCTAAATGTCCTTCAGTTGGCAAGTGAATTTTTTTTTATTTTATTTTTGACAGGCAGAGTGGACAGTGAGAGAGAGAGACAGAGAGAAAGGTCTTCCTTTTTCCATTGGTTCACCCCGCCAGTGGCCGCTGCGGCCAGTGTGCTGCGGCTGGTGCACCACTCTGATCCGAAGCCAGGAGCCTGGTGCTTCTCCTGGTCTCCCATGCGGGTGCAGGGCCCAAGGACTTGGGCCATCCTCCACTGCACTCCCGAGCCACAGCAGAGAGCTGGACAGGAAGAGGAGCGACCAGGACAGAATCCGGCACCCCCACTGGGGCTAGAACCCGGTGTGCCGGCGCCGTAGGCAGAGGATTAGCCTATTGAGCCACAGTGCTGGCAGCAAGTGAATTTAACAAAAATACTATGATGTATTCAAAGAACAGAATCCTACTTAGCAATGAAAATGAACTAAGTGCTGATGAAACAACATGAGTCTCAAATTTATTGCTCTAAGTGAATGAAGTCAAGTTCAAAAAAAGCTAGCAACGATGTGATTCCATTATGTCATCCTGGAAAAGACAAATTAAAATACACAATACAGGGACAAGTGTTGTGCTAAGGTAAGTTCCCAAATCAGAGTACTTGGAATCACCTCCTGCCACAGCTTCCAATCCAGCTTCCTGCTAATGCGCACGCTTGGAGGCAGCAGATGATGGCTCAAGTACTTGGGTCCCTACTAACCACAAAGGAGGCCTGGATGGAATTCCAGGCTCCTGGCCTCAGCCTGGCCCAGCTAAGGCTGTTGTGAGCACTGGGTTAGTGAATCAACAGATGAAAGGTCTTTTCCTCTCTCTCAGTCACTCTGCTCTTCAAACAAATAAAAATGAATAGCAAGCTTTAAAAATAAAATAAAATATACAGTACAGGTCAGTGGTTTCCAAACCTTAGGTGCACTGACTACAAAGGAGCAGGACGAAAGAACTTTTTAGGAAAAGAGTCATTACTAGTAACTATTTGGAAGAATTTGAGTACATGAAACTACATTTGCTAGGGTAAATTTCATAAAAATCTAAACCCAAGGAAATAGTAAATTTTACAAATTCCAGGAATAAGGAATTTAGGTACAAATCATGCTTCTGGTGATACTTACAAAATCCTATATATTTGTCAAACTATGAAAAAGACTGAATTTTATTATTTCTCATCATTTGTGTGGTCAACCAGACAGAGTTGTGAGGTTCTTTTACTCTACTTTATATTAGCCAGGATAACTCACTAGCTTGCCAGTATTGCCAATGGATTCCCCTCAAAGGCCAAGAAGCTTGACCTATGTGTGTAGCACACTGGGGCTCCTCCATGTGGCCTCCCCCTGTTCTAAGTTACTTGGCCTTCTAACTTCAGCACAATACAATGTGGTGGGAATGAATGGTGCCAGCCCTGGGCCTAGCTGTTAAGAGGTCTGGACGTTCCATTTTAAACCAGGAAGCCAGCCATAGTATAAGCAATGCTAAAGAGCAGACAGAACAGAATCCACCTCTTGATGAGAGGGGGGTGAATGCCCTACAGAGAGGGAAGGAAATCAAAGCAACCCTGTTGAGATTCCACCAAACACCCACACAAGGCTGTAGAAATGTCAAAGCACTGGAACGATGCTTGCATTATCCAGTGACTTACTCATTGTAACCCCAAAGAGAAATTTTACTAAAATGATGACAGAATTCAAGCCAAATTTAAAAAGTTATAAGATTTATTGGAAAGTGAGGAAATGGAAGCAGTGAACTCAGTTTATAAAGAAGGAAGTAAGAGAGGCCTTCAGGTGGATGGAAGGTTAACAACTAGAGAGAGGAAAGTTTATATACTGTGAGAAAATCTAAAATGTTTATAAACTGAAAACGTGGAGTCACTACAGGGAGTTAAAAAAAAATTATAGGGAAGAAATAAATTTGTAAGTGTAAGAAATAAAATCACAAAAGTAAAAAAAGTACCATAACATTTTTAGAACCTTGAATCATGGAGGACTTCCTAAATGAACAAAAGTAAAGAAGCCAAGAAGAATTGCACATATAGATAACTTAAGACAAAAGATGAGCCAGATGGAAATACCTGCCAGATAAGTAATCTATAATAGGTAAAGCATTCCAACACATCAGTAAGGAAAGATAATCAACATGAAAAAATGAGCAAAATATTATTCAACCTAAATGGATAACTCAAAAGTTAATACATAAATATTACAAATAATCAGTGAAGAGTTACTTGACCCTACAAGCAGTCTGGGAATTACAAAGTATAGCAATTATAAAATATTATTTTTCCTTTTAAAGTGGATAAAAAATTGAGGTACTATATTTATAATATCCAGTGATGGTGAATTGGACACTCACATACTCTTGGTTATAGTATAATTGGTATAAACTATTTGGAAAGTAACTTGGTAGCATTTGCTATAATTCAAACCAAGCTTATCATTAGAGGACTTCAACTTCTAGCAAACTAGTCTATAAAAACAAAAACACAAAGAAGTAAAGATATGTGCAGGCATATTTTATATTACAAGTAGGCTTTTTAAACTGGAAACAATCTAAATACCCATACAGGAGTAACTGAATAAACTACAGTGCCTCCATATACTTAAATATTATGCAGGAAATCAAAAAGAAGGAACACGTGTGATTTGCTAGAGCAATAAGCACATTTTAGAGCAGTAAGTATAGAATGATTCTCTTCCTGAAATATAAAAGTGCATGGTTATCTACCCATATTGACTTCTTGTATACATTCAAGAAGATGTCAAAAAGAAAATTAGCATAGGACACTTGAGAAAAGATGAATTTTGATGAGTGGGTGATAGAACATTCTCTTGACAACTTTAGAAACCTGTTTTAGAACAGTGGAATTACACGTTTCTTCTTTCTATTGTTCTCTAGCATTTGTATGAAATACAGACTGAATTAATTATAGGGACAAAGTCCTGGAGAAGACTGGAAAGAATCATAGACATCAATGGAAGGACACTCCTCACACATGACAGATGCCCCCACCCACCCACTCACATACACCCACACACACACGCACACACACACACACACACACACACTGTGGAAGTTATAAGAACAGGAATTAGTGAGGATAGAAATCCGTTGGCAAACAGGAGAAAGAGTAGGGGAGTTGGAAGAGGTAAAACACCTAGGCTGATGGTCTCGGTCTCTTGGTAAAGATGAGGACAGTGCCTGGGTTTGAGGAAAGTGGCTAAGGTTTGGAATAGTCAATGAGGAAAAAAAGAAAGGGTGTGCACCATGGATGAAGGAGGAAAAGTGCAGCTGTGAAGTTTGTACTAGCCAGGCCTAGAAGTGGCACCAATGAGAATGTAAACTAGTATAGTCATTGTGGAACACGGTATGGTGATAGCTCAGAGAGCTGAAAACAGATCTATATGATCCAGCCAACCCGTCCCTGGGAATTTACCCAAAAAGTGAAATGAGCATAAGAAAGTTATCTGTACCCCCTATTTATTGTAGTCAATTTGGGGGGTGAACCAACGGAAAAGGAAGACCTTTCTCTCTGTCTCTCTTTCACTGTCCACTCTGCCTGTCAAAAAAAAAAAAAAGAGATATGGAATCAACCCAGATGTTCCCATCAGCTGGTAACTAGATAAAAATTATTGTATATGTAAGTATATATATATATATATACACAAACACACATATATATATATATACACACACACATATATGTCTCTACTGTTGTCTTGTCTCTACTGTTGAAGAACAGTGAGTTTTGCTTCTTACTATTTGTTGAACTCTTTACTTAGTGTAGGTTAATAGTGTGAATATAAACTAAACCAAAAGTAGGTCACTGTAAAAATCAAGAGACAGAATAAGAGAGGAAGGAGGAGGAAGTGTGAGAGCATGGGTGGGAGGGAGGAGAGGGTGGGAAGTATCACTGTGTTACTTAAACTATGTATGTGAAATACATGAAATTTGTTTATCTTAATAAAATAAAACACAGTTTTTTAAAAATCTTCTCACCCAATTCTGCATTTGGTGCATGAGAAAATGGTGTCTCACAGAGACAAATACTTTTCCAATATGGAGTAGCTTCTAAGTGGGGGTGTTGGAATGACTCAGGTCAGAGCAGTTTCTGTGATACTACACAAATTCTTAGTAACCATGATTAAAAGGAAAGAGATACTATACCTGTGATCATTACATATAGATGTTTCCAAATTGAACACAAGAATTATGCTTAGAAATTTAGCACAGCATCAGCTAAACAAAAACTACTTCCATTGTTACTCATTATACAACTTCCTTTTATCCTTTCCCACCCATGCCAATCTCTATTAATCACCATTCAAAGTTCAAATCTACTTACTTTAACTTCCACATTTGAGAGAGAACTTCTGATGTTTTTCCTTCTGTGTCTGGCTTATTTTATTAGCATAATGAACTCTAGTTCCATTCATTTTGCTGCAAATGTCGGGAAATCTTTTTTTTTTTTTTTTTTTAATTTTGACAGGCAGAGTTGGACAGTGAGAGAGAGGGAGAAGGCCGGCGCCTTGGCTCACTAGGCTAATCCTCTGCCTTGTGGCGCCGGCACACCGGGTTCTAGTCCCAGTCGGGGCGCCAGATTCTGTCCCGGTTGCCCCTCTTCCAGGCCAGCTCTCTGCTGTGGTCAGGGAGTGCAGTGGAGGATGGCCCAAGTATTTGGGCCCTGAACCCTATGGGAGACCAGGATAAGTACCTGGCTCCTGCCATCGGATCAGCGCAGCGCGCAGGCCGCAGCACACCAGCCGCAGCGGCCAATGGAGGGTGAACCAACGGCAAAGGAAGACCTTTCTCTCTGTCTCTCTCTCTCACTGTCCACTCTCCCTGTCAAAAAAAAAAAAAAAAAAAAAAAAAGAGAGAGAGAGAGAGAGAAAGAGAAAAGAGAGAGAGGGAGACAGAGAGAAAGGTCTTCCTTCCATTGATTCACCCCCCAAGCGGCCACTACAGCCGCTGGACTGGAAGAGGAGCAACCGGGACTAGAACCTGGCATCCAACCTGGCATATGGGATGCCGGTGCCACAGACGGAGGATTAACCAAGTGAGCCACAGCACAGGTCCCAGGAAACCATTCTTGATCAACACTGTCATTCAGAATTAACAAGTTCTAGTATTCCATAATACATTGGAGTGAATAAAATTAACAACAATATATTATATACTCTATGAGAACTGGAAGAGAGGAACTGGTATATTCCAAGCAAAAGGTAAGTAAATAAAAATGCTAATTTCCTAATCTGATCAGTTGGTGCCATGTATATGTATTGAAACATTGCACTGTAGGCCATGAAGATGTACACATATTACACGTTAATCAAAACATTTTTAAAAAATAATTTTTAAAATTGCTCCTATTGTTCTGTTTCGAGTCCCGGCTGCTCCACTTCTAATCCAGCTCTCTGCTATTGCCTGGAAAAACAGTAGACAATGGCCCAAGTCCTTGGGCCCCTGCACCCATGTGGGAGACCCGGAAGAAGCTCCTGGCTCGTGGCTTCAGATCGGTGCAGCTGTTAAGGCCGATTGGGGAGTGAACCAGCGGATGGAAGACACCTGTCTCTCTCTCTCTCTCTCTCTCTCTCTGCCTCCCTGCCTCTCTCTGTGTAAATCTGACTCTCAAATAAATAAATAAGTCTTAAAAAAATTACTCCTGTTGTTGGAGATAGCATAGTATAAAGATACATTGCAATTACTTTTATGTGACATACACAAAATGAGTACAGATGAGTGATTTGAGTTGTGTATTTTCAGTACCAGGAGCTTCTCCGAATGCTAAAATTTGTACCACATTCAAGATCTACAAAACACTATCCAGGACTATGCCATGCTTTTTGCTGTGATTACAGTGCCCTCTGCAGCTTAACATAAATTACACAGTGCAGGAAAAAAAAAATAATAACTGAAACATCAACATGGAAGAGTATACCATTAACTTATCCACTTTCCTTCCAAACTAAATTAAAATACTTACATAAGGATCACATGTAAAGCCATGTGCACTACAGCAAGAATAGCAGGTACCTATTTATGTTAAAAGACATACAACCTAGAAAAAGATACATATACATGTGCCTCTTTGTAGATTATTTTGAGAACACTTTAAGAAATAGTAGTTGCCTACAGAGAGGCAAATGTACAAAGGGTTAAAAAGGGTCAAATGTACAAAGAAAATTTTTCCCTATGAATCTTCTTGTGCTATTTGAATGGTTTGATCATGGCATGTTTTAATTTTTCAGATAAGGAAAAATTTAATCTACAAAAATTTTAACTACCAGAGAAAATGGTATGCATCCAAATTTTAACCCTCTCTTTCCAGAAGTTCCATAACTTCAGACAAGTCATTTAATCTTTATGCCTTCCATGACCACTCCTTTTAAATCAAACCACACCTCCCTTAACTCCAAATTACTAGATGCAGTCCAGTACCTTGGCAGTTTAACTATTAAAAAATGAGTAGTCCATATTACTTTACAGATAACCAAAACAAATTTTGGCTGAGTAGATTCTATTTTATAAATATATTTTATATTTTGTTTTTTTATCTAGTAACTACTTTTTTAACTTGAAACTAATTAATATTCACATGGTTCTAGAATTAATGATTATGAAATTATATACAATCTAGGTTATTTTCCAATTCAATTCTCACCCTCCAAAGGAAGCTATGTGTATTCCAAATATCTTTTAAAAAATTATGCCAATAATGATCTGTTGATCAATTGAGTAATAAATTTTTAATTGAAGGTTTACTCTATTAAGCATCTTTCTAGATCCAGAGGAAGAGTAAACAAAACTGCATCACTGGGGCCGGAGCTGTGGCTCAGTGGGTTAACGCCGTGGCCTGAATCGCTGGCATCCCATATGGGCGCCAGTTCTAGTCCTGGCTGCTCCACTTCCAGTCCAGCTCTCTGCTGTGGCCTGGGAAAACAGTAGAAGATGGCCCAAGTCCTTGGGCTCCTGCACCCTCGTGGGAGACAGGGAAGAAGCTCCTGGCTCCTGGCTCCTGGCTCCTGGCTTCGGATTGGCACGGTTCCGGCTGTTGTGGCCAATTGGTGAGTGAACCATAGATGGAAGACCTCTCTCTCTCTCTCTCTGCCTCTCCTCTCTCTGTGTAACTCTGACTTTCAAATTAAAAAAAAAAAAACTGCATCATTAACAGCACAGAGTTGATATTCTAGTGGGAGGAAACATAATGTATATTAAATCAACACATAGGTACTTATATTTCTGAAAAACATAAGTAATATCTTTAAAGAAGAAAATGAAGGAACAGAAATGACAGACAAGGCAGTTCTATTTTATACAGAGAGAACTCGAGAGCTGGCATTTGAAAGAGACTAGAATCAAAGGAAGGAGGCCAATGTAGATATCTGGGGCAACAATCTACCAGTCAGAAAGGATACCCCATGCAGAGGCTTTGAGAGGATTCAAGAAAGTGCCAAGAGGCCTCTGTGCCTGTAGAGGAGAAAGCAAAGAGGAGAATTACAGGAGGGAAGGCCAGATGAGTAACAAGGGTGCAAAAGCTTACGAGGCTTGAGAGACAATGAAAGATTCTGGATTTTATTCTGAGAGAGGAGTGACATGACCTGACTTAATATATGTGAATAGGATCACTCAAATTGTCATGTTGAGCAGACTGGCAGTGGGAGTGGCAAGGGTAGAAACAGATATGAGCTCAGAGAGATGATAGCATTTTGGACCAGTGGAAAGCAGAAGTGGTGATAAATGTACATATTCTGGAACATTCTGAAGGTAGCCCCAACAGAATTTTCAAGTGCATTGAATCCACACCTTGAGAGAATAGAAGCTAAGTAGCATGAACGCAGGGTATCACCCAGGTAAGTGAAAGGATGAGCTCCTCATCAAGTGAGATGCTAAAAACTGCTAACCACACAGAGATGGGGGATAAAATTATGAATTTGGTATTAAGTTTTTTAAGCCGGCAATATCTAATAGTTGTACGAGATGGGAGAAAACAAGTCATAGGTTTGCTGATGAGATGCGTTTATTAGGACACAAGAAAATGACAGTGCCGGATAAAGAGGATGGGACAGGATGTAGTGCACCTATGCAGGCATCCTCAGAGTAGAGAACAAGCCATTATCTAACTAGTTACAACCTGGAAGCCAGAGGTGTTGGTACAGGTGCAAGTAGGTAGATAGGCTGCCAGGAGCTTATGCAGAATATCTTCCAGAAGCTTCCATTTTCAGAGTGAAAAGGTAAAGTCTTGTTTTAAGAGATTTTTCTCCCTTGCTTAAAACCTTCCATAGACTTCCCCTCACCATGAGAGTATGAACCACAGTTTTATACACAGTCTCAAGGCCACATAGGACTTGGCGCACCCACCTCTCTCCATTGCCCCACACGCTCTACCTACAGAGCCTCCTTTCTGCACCTTAGGCATGTGACAAGTTCAGGCAAGCCTTGGGTTCCTTCACTAACTTGTCCCTCTGTAAGCCGTCTCTCTTACCACCTCCCAAGTTTGGCCAATTCTTATCACATAGCTATGTCCTCAGAGGTCACCTCCCTATGCCTTTTTTGAACATCCCATCTAAAGTGGCTCCTGCTCCCATCAGATTTTACTTATATGGCTATTTGGTATTTTCTGCTTTGTGCCACAAGAATGTTTCATAAACATTAGCACCACTACTCCAATCTTATCACTCTCTGTTCTGATTCCATTTCAATTTTCCTCACAATACTCATCAGCATGGAGAAAGAAAAAGGAAATTGATTCGTGTGCATTATCCATCTCTTCTAGGCAACTCACAGCTCTATCAGAGGAAATGATTTGTCTATGCAGTTCATGGTAGAGCCTTCTGAGCCTAGAGCTCTATTTGGTGCAAGATGAATAAATTTAGAAAGTTAGATGAAAACATGGATATAGAGCATGCAAAAGAGAGCCTGGTACAGAGAGTAAATCCTCAATCAGTGTTACCTGTTGTGGTGACCACAAAGCCGTGGTAGCAAGTGCAACTATGGGCAACCAGTGCCTCTTCTCTGCACTGGAGTCAGTCTTCTCATCTTGTCACAGACGTTCATGATTACACGTCTGTCTTCCTCCTTAGAGGCTCCTTCGCTTGAACTATGCAGTATTTGCCTATCACTAATTCTAAAAAATGTTAAAATATACCTTCATTAACTATATTATCTTATTAGCTACAGCCCAACGTCTTCACAGTTTAGCAATAAAAAAAAAAGACTCTACAGCTCATAGCTGGTTAACCAAAACAAATCTTGAATGATTAGACACTTTTACTTATTATCCTTATCTATGAACAAGTTTATTTCAATTGAAAGCAACTACATAGCATTTATGTGGTTAAAAGTGTTAATAATTATAAAATAATAGAGTGAAAGATGGGTCTATTCTTTCACTCCATAAGGAAATTAAACATATTCTGAGTATCTTTTTAGAAACTATGTATGCATAGCTAAACATATAAATACCCTTTACAAATATAAAATAGGACCATTTGTGAAACATCTTGGATAGCTTTCTAAAGCACACATAAAGAGCTGCATCATTCTTTTAACTGGCTACAAAGATTTCCACTAGCTACAGATATGGTACCATCCATTAAACTTGTTTCATATTTATTGGCATTAAACATGTTTTGTCATTTGTTCCTATAACCAATGCTGAAATTAGCAGTCTTTGTGCATATTGTACAGATTTCTTCAAATATATCTAGATATATAATTTTTTAAAGATTTCTTTCCTTATTTACTTGAAAGACAGAGTAACAGAGAAAGAGGGAGATACAGAGACAGAGAGATCTGCCATTCACTGGTTCACTCCACAAATGGCCACAACTGCCAGGCGTGGGCCAAGCCTGGGCCATGAGCCAGTAACTCCATCTGGGTCTCTGACATGGGTGGCAGGGGCCCAAATACTTGAGCCATCTTCTGGTGCTTTCCCAGGCACATCAGCAGGAAGTTGAATTGGAAATGTGCAGCACTCAGAACTCAAGTCAGCACTCCAATATGGGATGCCAGCATTGCAAGTGTGGCTTAAACCCTGCGCCACAGCACCAATCCCTACATATAAACTCCTAAGAGTAGCATTGCCCACATAAAGAGCATATGTCTTTGGTTTTATTGATATTGTGAAATTACATTCCAAAACAGCTTTACTAAATCAGTAGATGCCTCTAAATAATGAACAATTATTAGAAAGTGCAGGCCATATTTTTGGTGAAGGAAATGATCCTTAAATCAATCAAAAATGAGAGCGGAGACACTGAAATCACTCCTAAAGAAAATGTTACCTCTTTACTGTGACACATATTTAAGACAAAGGAAAACTATATCTTCTTTCTGAGAAAGAATTATTTAGGATCACTTTCCCTTTTCGGTTAATAAAACTTTCAACACATCACTAACTGAATTTTTCCATTCATTAGTAACTCTTTCCCCTAAGCCTCTTAAGAACTTACAGGCAATAGAAACAGGAGTAATAGAAGGAAAAAAAAAAAAAAACCTAATCTGAAAGTTTCTGAGGAGCACAAACTTCTTGGGTTTACGAATTGGACAGTGAGTTTTTTTTTTCATTAATAGTGTGGTAGTAACCTTATTCGGGAAAAATAAATACCTGCCTCATTTCTGATACATATTGCAAGCTGCTCCTAGGCGAGTGGGAGAATGAATGGTGCCAAGCGTCTCAGCAGATGATATCCCAGCTATTACCAGGACAACTCTCTCCCTGCGACCGCCTCCTCCAAGCCCTTCTACCTCCTCCGCCCTCTAGCTGTGGGCGCGCCTTCAGCCTTGCGCTCCCCCGCGCCGCGCCGCGGATGGAACGCGCCGTGACGTCACGAGGCCGCGGCTCAATCGGACGCGGCGTTTGGGAAATTTTAAACTTGAAGGCGGGGCGGCTCTCGGCCTAGAAGCTCCTGCCAAGCGGAGCGTCTTCACCGTCCTTTGGAGACGCGGCCTGGCGGGATGGCGGAGGAAGCAGCCGTGGCCGTCTGCGTGCGAGTGCGGCCGCTCAACAGCAGGTAAGGGGGCTGGGACACCCGGTAGTTTCGCAGAGCCGCGGCTTCCCGGCTCCGCGGTCGCTCCCGCTTTCCCGCTTCGTGCCGCGGTGTGTAAAGTGACCGGGAAGGATCCGAGATTTAGAAGACACATTCCAGCCGCGTGACCCCCTTTAGGCTGCTAATTCGGGTTCGCTGAGGGGGAAGGCCGGCTTTCCCGGCTGCTCGCTCCCGGCCCCACCGCACGCCCTAGCGAGGTCCTGTGGGAGACTGGCTTCATGTCACCGTCAGTCAGTCATTGTACAGCCGTCTGACTGCCCCCGACAGCCCTCAGGGCGAGGCCTCGTCTGCTGCTCGCGTTGCATTCTGCATTGAGTAAATATTTGTGAATATGGACTTTTATTTGCATGCTGAACGGTCTCCACGGTCGTTACTCTGTTCATCTCTCATCTTTTCACTGGGGAAACAAAATAAACAGAACGTTGGGTGACGGTATGCTGCGGGGAGAAGCAGGAAAGGAAATAAATGAAGCCTTTGCACTCCCTAGCCTCTGGCCCTCGGCCCGGAATGCTAACGTTTTTTGTATTTGAGAAATTGTTGTTCAGCACCGCTCAGTGTTGCATCATTGACAGTGTGCAGACTGAGAAGTTCTTGTTGGTAAGGAGCTCATGTGGGAGAAGACAGCGACACAAGGGAATCAGTGCAGTACGTGTGGTAGGCCTTGTGATGGGCAGGTGAGGGATGTTTGCTGGAGTCGTGAGCCCATCAGAGAGACGACAGTCTGGGTGCATGCAGTAGGCTGGTGTCAGGAAAGTGCTGACACTGTTTGGGAATGGAAGAATAGGCCAGTTATTCCGATGAAAGGAAAGTCATGGGATTCCAGGCACACACAGCTTAGGTCTGTGGTTTTAGGGAGACCTTCAGATGGGTTGGTTTGTGTAGAGCTTAGGGTATGTGTTGGAATTTAGAGAAAGATGAGTTTTAAGAGAGAATATGATCCAGGAATCTTGTGCCTTGTGCTAAGGATTTCAGAAGGTTCCAAAAGGTTTTTAAGGGTGTTAGCAAGGGGAACATTGTCAGGATTGGTCTGTGAATCTATCCCTTCAATGCCAGGATTGAGGGAGAGGATGTGAGCAAAGGAAGGAGTTTGTTGAAGCCCAGCCTAAGAGAGTCAAACCTTCTGAGGTTGGTTTCCTATTATATGTAATATGTTACTACCCTATTTTAAAATACTCTGGAAGATGAAGTGTTTCAGGTGATCCTTCCTATAACATGACTGCTGTTGCCAGTTATGCTAAAATGCAGTGTTTTTATTCTTTCAGAGAAGAAGAACTTGGTGAGGCTACCCAAGTCTACTGGAAAACTGACAATAATGCTATTTATCAAGTCGATGGGAGTAAATCCTTCAGTTTTGGTAAGCTTACAATGGCATCAGAAAGTTACCTTTTCAATAGTGAATGTGCAAAACTTATCAGGAATATTTGATTTGTTGTTACATATCAATACCACTTCACTGGAAACAAATTGTTTATCCATTGTATATGAAGAGTAAAATAATAAATTAATATTTAAAATCCAGTTAAAACCATAGTACCTTATGACTGAAAGTGACATTCTGTCCTCTTATTCATTAGTGATCTGAAACTCCATGAGCCCAAAGTATGTTACTTGATATCAAGTCCTCTTTAAGATCTTTCAGCTTAATGTATGCTTTTTGCTGGAATTCACCAGGAACTCACCCCCACTTAGGTGGAGCTTCTTGTATGGTAGAAGGAAAGGCACTAAACTTGGGATGAAATAAGCTTGTGGGAATTTACTTAAAGGGATCTAACTTAGTCTGCAGACCTGAAGGATGATTGACAGCCAAAAGGACCTGTGGGCCTCGGAGGTCAAAGGTTGATTTTGTTATTGACATAACATGTACATGGTGCTAATGATGTGACAGATACTTTCTAAGTCTTATGTATGTTAATTTATTTAATCCTCCTAACCAGTCTTTGTAGCAGGTACTGTTGCTTTCCTCATTTTAACGGAGCTGAGGTACAGAGGCCCAGAGTCAGAGAGCCAGCAAGTGGAAGACTAAGGTTACTGTCTGTGTTGTAGCCACCCCACCGTGTTACTGCTGAGGTGTCACAGAGCAATAGTGAGGTCCACCAGACAGCCTTACGCATGGAGTAATTAGAGTGTCACCTTAGTGGGAAGCTAGAATCCAACCTACAACGTTTATAGCAGAGATACATAGGGGAGAAAAAGTAAAATGACTCCAGGTAAAGGAGTCTTCGGTAATATGAATGTAATTTTTTAAAAGGTAAAACAATATGTGCTAGAGATTCTAAGACCAAGCGTAAAGGATGCCCATACATTCAGACTCAGGTGCTATAGGTTTTTGGTACCTATAGTGCCCATTGAGCTTTGGATTCATCCACTGGCATGAGGTGGATGGTATTAAGACTTGAGTTACTCCCTTTGCTCTGAAGTCATGACCCCTAAGCAGGCTTCACCTGGCCCTTCAGTTTCCCGTTTACTTAGGCCAACTGGTCAGTTGTGTTGCAGTGATTACTGAATTTCTTACTGTAAGCCAGTACATTTCTCTACTTGATGTATAAATCCATTTTCTGTGAACTTTTTATTGTGATGCCACCACTGAAAGAGTGGTCTGTTTTTAGTGAGTTAACGAAAGCAGAGACTCAGACTCCAGTCTGGTGAACTCATTAGTACAAATGCTAACCTAAACCCAGCCTTTGGCTGCTAGACAATTGCTCATTACCTCTAACTTTGGCACTTTCTCCCCCCAAATGTCTGCAATCCTTGATTTAGTTTGAGCTAAGTCTTCTAGTTAGATATATTTTAAAATTAAAAATTTCTCCAATAATAATAGTCACATTTTCTAAGTATTAACTAGATGCCCATAAGAAGTCTATCAGAAAAATAGTATATGCTCATTTGCCTAAAGGGGCAGAGGTGTGGAGATAGTAACCACCTTGCTCAAGGCCACACAGCTTATAAGTGGCAGAACCAGGATTTGCACTTTGTCAGGTTCCAAGGCCGCTTAAGCAACCACTATGTCCTGCCACTTGCAGACACATAGGGTAGTTGACTTGTGGTGTATTTTTTGTATGTGAGAGCCAACACATTTTACCTTAGGGAAGCGTACTTACAGAAAATACTGAGTCTTAAATATTTTATCATAGATCCTGACAATTTTGTTTGGGGGGGTATTAATAATTCAGGAAGAAGTTATGGTTGATTTGTTTAATTTCTGTGTCTTTTTTTTTTTTGTATGTGTGTTTAGATCGTGTCTTTCACAGTAATGAAACCACGAAAAATGTGTATGAGGAAATAGCAGTACCAATCATTGACTCTGCCATACAAGGCTACAATGGTTTGTATTCACTCAATGCTGTATGACATTTTAGTCTTGGATATTTGTTCAACACATTGATAGCTTTACCTGGTATAGACTTATTTTAATCTTGCATGGGTGTGCTTTGTTCTTGCAGGTACCATATTTGCCTATGGGCAGACTGCTTCAGGAAAAACACACACAATGATGGGTTCAGAAGACTGTTTGGGAGTTATACCCAGGGCAATTCATGATATTTTCCAAAAAATTAAGAAGGTAACTAAGCTAGCTGAATTCATAGTATATACAGGGAAAAGCAATGATTAGATTTAGATAATAGTCTTGTGTTTTTCTCTTGTAATGATGACTAGAAGTAGATTTTCACTTAAGTTCCTTGGAGAAAGAAGGAAGACATGGCATATTACCTTTTTAGAATTTAAAATTCTTTCTCTTAAATCCTGCAACAGTAATAATCTCAACAAAAACTAAGCATTAAGTACCAGGAAAATCGTGTCAAAGTTGTTAGCTACTCCTTGCTTTTGTTTATCTATTGGTGTTTATTATAGAACAATAAAACATAGAAGTAGGTAAAAGAAGAAAAGATGACCAAATATACATCCTAATTAGGTAAGAGTTGGTTTTAAATTAATAGTTATATGAAGATAAAATTCACTGGTGCGGTTTTATTTTGAGCCTAGAGAGTTGGACTAGGTGCTCTCAGTTTCATCATCGCATACTTGTTACTATTTTTGAAACAGTGCTTCTGTATCTTTGTATTTATTATTGTCAGTAGGAACCATGAATCTTGCTTTTTGTGTAGAAATAATTTCCCTTCTTACTGCTTTAGTTTTAGCACTTAAGCATTCAATTTTACGTTTTTATAAATGGATGCTTTCCGATGTTTTCACATTATTTTTCCTGTTAGTTTCCTGATAGGGAATTTCTTCTGCGTGTGTCTTACATGGAGATATACAATGAAACCATTACAGATTTACTCTGTAACACTGAAAAAATGAAGCCTTTAATAATTCGGGAGGACATCAATGTAAGTAACAGAGTTATGGTGGCTTTAATACAGTCTCAGTTGAGAGGATTATTGTTCTTGAATATTTACCTTTAATTCCTGTATTTTTTAAGCATCTCCTATTTCTGTGGTTAGTCTTTTTGTTATAGAGATCCACATTTTAAGCAGTTTCTATGTATAATTTTAAAATATAGATAGCTCTAATATTTTGAGCTAGGTGCCTAAAAATAGCAAGATCAAAATAGATTACAATTTGGTGTGCTTTGGTATAGGAAATAAATGTGAGTATTTATAGATTTTCTTGAAATAATGATTCCAAATTCTACTTTTAACTTCCACAAGTGAATCTATAGTAGTTCGCATCTTTTATGTGACTCCTATTTCTCTAATCCTTCCAAAATTAAACTTGTTTCAGAGGAATGTATATGTTGCTGATCTTACCGAAGAAGTTGTTTACACATCAGAAATGGCTTTGAAATGGATAACAAAAGGAGAAAGTAAGACTATGCTGTACTCTTACTTTTCAGAACATTCATAAAAAACTTATAAATCACACGTTAAATTATTACAACAAAATAGTCTTCCAATCACACCTTTTATTAATAGACTAAAAAATTAATGTTTTCCTTTAGTCTTTAATATATTATGTTGCTAAAATCTAACCCTTTTTACAGAGAACAGACATTATGGAATTACCAAAATGAATCAAAGAAGCAGTCGTTCTCATACTATTTTTAGGATGGTAGGTAATTTTATTTTTCTATTGTTCTTTCCACATAAGAATGCACTAATTTTTTTACAAGTTGTCTTTTCTGTGCAGATTTTAGAAAGCAGAGAAAAAGGCGAGCCATCTAATTGTGAAGGGTCTATCAAGGTTTCCCATTTGGTGAGTATTACGGAACCATCATGATGTACCATGGAAGCCAACACAATTTAATGTAGCTGCTAGATATTTGGTTCAATAACTGTTGACTAAATAGGAAAATAAAATCTTCAAATTGGCAGTTTACCTAGTCTTGTCAGTAGTATCAGATTCCCAGCTGAAATATTTCAGGAAGAAGAAGGTAAAGAATCCTTCTTCCTATTAGATTATGGCTGCTTTCCTAAAATTTAGATGTAAGAACTGAAAAAGGTAAGGCTGAGGCCGAGGCTTTGCCTAACCACCAATGAAGCAGGATTTTTCTTTCTAGACACACTGAAGTGTTTAATTTTTAGAATTTGAGAATTTTTTTTTAATCTCAGCTCATATAATTTAGATTCGTGTGATCAACAAAAATCTAGGTAGGATGTTTAAAACATAAATGATATTATTCAAGTTTTTTCTTCTTTACAAGAAGAAAATACAAGCTTATTCATTTTTATGTTATGTAAAAGTATCCAGTGCTAAATTCATTATACTTCTTTGACTGTTAAAGCATGTCACTTTTTTAGTAGACTTTAATCTTGTTTTACTTTAACAGCAAAGAAACAAAATCTAATCTGTTTTGTTTTCCCATCCTAGTGTGATAATTCCCTATAATTTTAATTTTTAATAATTTGGATTTTAATAATCCCAGCATAACTCAGGTATCTCTTTGGTGATTTTTCTCAAATCCCTTGATCACTGAGTATGTCTGGAGTTTTAAAACCAAACTATTAAGAGAAATTTTAAATTATGCCATCTGTAGACCGTGTTTCTGGGCCAGCCCTTCAGCTTCCCACTTACTATAAGAATCCTGGAAAGAATATTCCCCAGGGAGTCATCTTCTGTTGCTTCCTGATGGTCTCCTGGCCTTGGAATGATGAAAATATCCACATTCGCTTAGCTCTGGTCCTTCCCTGGTCTTTTCTGTGTCTTCTAACAAAATTCTGGGAGTCTTTTGTAGCCTTTTGTTATTTCAAGTTCTTGCTCACAGACATTCTGTCATCATTTCTTTGTCAGTGACTGCCACATACTTATTCACAGTCTCTGAGTTCTCATATCTTCTTTTTTTCCTTTTAAGATTTATTTATTTATTTGAAAGTCAGAGTTACACAGAGAGAGGAGAGGCAGAGAGAGAGAGGTCTTCCATCCGTTGGTTCATTCTCCAGATGGCTTCAATGGCCGGAGCTGCGCCAATCCAAAGCCAGGAGCCAGGAGTTTCTTCCGGGTCTCCCATGTGGGTGCAGGGGCCCAAGGACTTGGGCCATCTTCTGCTGCTATCCCAGGCCATAGCAGAGAGATGAATCAGAAGAGGAGCAGCCGGGACTAGAGCTGGTGCCCATATAGGATGCCGCCGCTTCAGGCCAGGGCTTTTAACTCGCTGCACCACAGCGCCAGCCCCCAACCACTCATGCCTCTTTTCAGTCCATTCTCCACCCAGAGTTGGTACCTTAGAAAGTTAAATCAGGTTCTGTAGTTACCTTTCATAAACCCTCCAATGCATTTCCAGTGCATTTAGAAAATTCAGAGTTAATTGATCTTGCTTATAAAGTCTTGTATAATCTGGCCCTACCTATTTATCTTTTTTAGTCTTTACTATCTTCACTTTAGCAACTGTACCACAGTACCCTTTCTAGATTATTTTTGAAAGAGTGACAGAGAGATCCATCATCCACTGGTTCATTCCCCAGAATCATACAGTGGCCACAGCTGGGCCCAGGCAAATGCCGGGAGCCAGGAACTCCAAATTCCCTACATGGGTGACAGGGACCTAAGAACTTGAGCCATCATCCACTGTCTTCCCAGGCTAATTAGCAGGAAGCTGGATAAGGAGCAGCTGGGACTTGAAACAGCACTTCTACATGATATGCGAGTGTTCCAAGCAGCAGTTTAACCCCTGCACCATAACACCAGCCCTTCTCTTTCTTGAGTAAAACACACCAAGCACATTCTGCTTCGTGTCCTATCTAAAGTACAGTTTGCCTTGGTCTTGACGTGACTGGCTTCCTCTTTTTCATTAGATCTTAGCTTGAATAGTTTGTTCCTGAAAAAGGATTAAGGGCATACTAGGACAATAGTACTAATTAAACAAAGGGAACAACAAAAACTGCTGTTACTTGTGCCAAGTTCTAAAGAATCATGTTTGTCATGGTGGAATTTTGGATTTAGTGTAGGAAACAAAAGTTAGTCTGTCAGCATTATAGAGGATACAAAAAATAGGAGGTAACAAGCTGTGGAGACCAGTCCAAGTCAGAGAGAAAGGGAAATACCTATATAGTGGGATATGGGATAAGGATACAGATGGGATATTGAGATATGCCATATATTTAAAATGTCCTGTCAGTAGTTTCAATTTTACTATTTCAAATTACCCTTCCTAAAGATTTATTTTCATCTATCTTGCAGAATTTGGTTGATCTTGCAGGCAGTGAGAGAGCTGCTCAAACAGGAGCTGAAGGTAACGAAAACCCATGAAATACATTAGTCTTGGTGTCTTCTTCCTGTTTTTTTATTGGTTAAAAAGGGGGGGGGCACAAAGTATTTTTATAAACTGATAAGGTTTCTAAATAATAATAATTTTTTGACAAAAGTCTCTAACATAAAAATTAGCATCTATATCTGGCTAATTATTTATGTTGGGCTATTTTAGCATCATTTAAAAAACTAAAACCTTGTAATTGATAGGATTATGTAGCTGAAAAGTCCATGAGGGTACTATGAAAGCAATCTAAACCTTCATAATTCCTAAAAAGATAAGAAAAGAAAGGTAATGGGAAGTGTTCTTCCAGTACTAACGTTCTGATTGTAGGATTACAGAATCCTTACCACATATGCAAACTGTTTCTTGACATATTTGCTCTTCCAGAATTTATATGGACTGAATCTCAAAGGTTATAGATGACCATGGTATGCACCAAAAAAGAGCAGTATCCAAATCAGTCCAAGAATATTTTTTTAGTATATGAAAAACAGTGCATTATATGCCATTCATTCTATATATCTAGGGGAGAATATCAAGATTGGTGCCAGATTTAGCTATTTGGGATTTAATTTTTTAGAGGAAGACTAGGCATGTAATTTGTCCAATTCTCCTTATCCACATAATAGAATAAGTGGAAAGCCAAAAAACCCAATAAAGAAATAAAGAAAGGAAGGTAATAAATTTACTTTACAGATATTAGTAGCTCTCATAAGCAAAACCAGTTATAGGGACAAAATGACTCAATTTGGAATAACTTGAAAAATGTATTACCTTGGCACAAAAATGACATAGGACTGTTGTAAGGAAAGCTTCAAATCAGACCTAAAGGATACAAAATGCTTTGAAAACTGGGACATGCCCCAAAAATGGGTAGGAAGATTCAAAATCACAAAGTTGTCCCAGCCTATCTATATTAATTTCCAGATTTAACAATCCAAATAAAAATATGAAAAGTACATTTTATATGTACACTTCAAAATAGGCAAGACTAACCAATAAAATTCTGAAAAAGATCACTGAGTAGAAATTTAGCCCTGTAAGATCTTAAGACATAATGTAGCGCCATAGTAATGAAAGCAATGTGATTCTAGTGTGTGAACATCAGCCCAGTGAAACAGAGTAACAGGTACAGCAAGAGTCCCAGATTCATATAGAACTTAGAATGCAATAAAGATGACCCTTCATGTTTACAAGGAAAATGCATATTATTTGTGAGCAGATTGCTATTTGGGGAAAAAAAATAATAAATTGGATTCAAGCATGACAGCTGTACAGCAGGGAATCTATTAAAAATGGCTCAAGCAATTCAACATAAAGGAAGAACCATAAAAATTAATGGAAGTCAACTTGCAATGAGAAAGAACTCTTCTAATTATTAAACAAGGTCCAGAAGCTTTAAAAGAAAGGCTGATAAGCTATAGGAAATTGGACAAAGGGTATAAATAAATATTTCATAATGCTTAAATGTTTTAGCTCACTCTGTACTCTTGCCATATACCATAAGAAGAGTGACTAATCCAAGTAAAGTGAAAGATTTGAACAGCAGATGGCACTTCATCCTATAGCCTAATGTAGAGCCATTCAACTGAGCCTGGCCTACATTTACCAAACCGCTGCATCCTTACACATGAGCAAGAAATAAATGCTTGTTGTTTTATGCTGCCTTGGTAAGTAGCAATATTACAGCAATAGCTAACTAATGTACCTGTGAAATGCCATCTGTTCAGCTTTATTATAACAGTGTTTTTTGTATAAGCAATAGATCAAAAACCTACATGTCCTTCAGTGGGGAACTGGATAAATAAATTCTGATATGTCCATATAGTGGAATTGTATAATATAAGAAAGAGCTTAAAAGATTCTAGTCTTTTTCCAAGATAATTTTGCCAAGTGAAAAAAGCAAAGTACAAGATAGTGGATATAGTCTGTGACTATTTGAATAAAAAAAAAACAAAGGGGAAAATAAATATTTTTAAAGCTCTTTGGAAGAATAAAATAATGACAGTGGCTTCTAGTGGAAGGACAGGAACTTACTGAAGTGGGGATGAAAGTAGAAGGTGCTTTTTGGAGTGTGTTCTTTTTTTATTTTAAACTCATGAACCATGTAAGCTATTTTAACAGTTAAAAAAAAAAGAAGCTGGGACTGATTTGGTTGTAAGCCCATGGTTGCCTATATTAAAATATTTGGGGGAAAAGTAGGTTTGAACTGAGGAGTTAAGAGGTGCCCTTATGGCAAACAGGCTTTTCCTCCCTCTTCTTAGTGATTTTTTTCTTTTGCTGTTCTTCTCAGATGCTAACCTTGCTGATTCACCTAGCAGGTGGGAGGGAAGAGAGCTCCTACCAGTTATATTAAAGGTGGGCTCAGATCCAATCCAAAGAATAGACTTCAGCATCTGACCCTTTAATTTCTGATAAATTGCTAATAAAAAGTTAATCATCTAATATAGATTTGGTTTTTCATATTTATTTAATAAATACAGGTGTACGACTCAAGGAAGGCTGCAATATAAATCGAAGCTTATTTATTTTGGGGCAAGTGATCAAGAAACTTAGTGATGGACAAGTTGGGTAAGTGTATTCCTGTTCTAAAGTTGTTTGTTACTTTGAAAATTGCAATACTTTAGGAATACTCCAGCATGTTTCTTCCATATATTCAAAAGTTAGAGGATCCTCTGAGTATGGTGTCTTACACCTATGAATGTGAGTGACCTACTGATTTTACTTTCAACTTTCATTAGTAATTTTTTTTAAAGATTTATTTTATTTATTTGAAAGAGTTACAGAAAGAGGTAGAGACAGAGAGAGAGGTTTTCCATCTACTGGTTCACACCCCAGATGGCTGCACTGGCCGGAGCTGTGCTGATTTGAAGCCAGGAGCTTCTTCCGGGTCTCCCATGTGGGTGCAGTGTCCCAAGGACTTGGGACATCTTCCACTGCTATCCCAGGCCATAGCAGAGAGATGGATCGGAAGAGGAGCAGCTGGGATTAGAACTGGCTCCCATATAGGATGCCGGCGCTTCAGGCCAGGGCTTTAACCCGCTGCACCATAGCGTCAACCCCTCTTAGTAATTTTTCTAAAGGTTTATTTGAAAGGCAGAATAATAGAAAGAGAGAGACAGATTAAGAGATCTTGGACCCTCTGCTTCACTCCCCAAGTGGCCTCAGTGGCTGGGGCTGGGCCAGGCTGAAGCTGGGAGCCTGAGCTCCATCCAGGTGTCCCACGTGGGTGGCAAGAATCCAAGTACTTGGATCATCTTCCACTGCTTTCCTAGGCACATCAGCAGGGAGCTGGGTCAGAAGCAGAGCAGCCGCCGGCGCCGCAGCTCACTAGGCTAATCCTCTGCCTTGCGGCGCCAGCACACCGGGTTCTAGTGCTGGTCGGGGTGCTGGATTCTGTCCCGGTTGCCCCTCTTCCAGGCCAGCTCTCTGCTGTGGCCAGGGAGTGCAGTGGAGGATGGCCTGAGTACTTGGGCCCTGCACCCCATGGGAGACCAGGATAAGTACCTGGCTCCTGCCATCTGATCAGTGCGGTGCGCCAGCCGCGGCGGCCATTGAAGGGTGAACCAACGGCAAAGGAAGACCTTTCTCTCTGTCTCTCTCTCTCACTGTCCACTCTGCCTGTCAAAAAAAAAAAAAAAAAGAAGCAGAGCAGTAACAACTTAGTGCTTTGATGGGAGATTTGCAGGCAACAGCTTATCTCACCTCACTACAACACTGTCCTTTTAATAGTAATCTTGATCTGCATCATAACACTGTGTTTAAGTGTTCTACTTTAAGAACCAACTTTTATTATATAAAAATTCTTAATCTTTTTCTTCCCAAATCATTTCTTGCTAAGTGGTTTTATAAATTATCGGGATAGCAAATTAACACGAATTCTCCAGAATTCCTTGGGAGGAAATGCAAAAACACGTATTATCTGCACAATTACTCCGGTGTCTTTTGATGAAACGCTTACTACTCTCCAGGTGAGTTTAGTTTTTATGTGAATTTATTTTGGGGAAAAATCAAAAATGTAACCTAAAATTAAGTACATTTATTAACTGACATATCCTGGAATCAGTCATTTGTATCCCACTTCCAAAATTTTTGCCACATGTTGTGCTATTTTCTTGATATTTTTAAGTAACTCACTTTTTGATTAATTTTTATAATTATTTATATTGATTTATTATAATTATTGTACTTAACTTACTAAATTCCTGCTAGCTGAACCTAACATTTGCATTTTCTGTTAAAAAGAAAAAAGGAAATATATAAAGGTATACCCACTTAACGTTATTTCTGGTACTGATACCCTGAGAAACATTGCTTTAAATGGCTGTTTCCTGTTGAACACTGGATCAAAATACTGTCAGCAATGCAAAGATAGAAAAGAATAGTCCTGTGCTTCTCAGAATCAGTAGGGCAGATGAGATATGTCTTCAACATGATTTCTTGGAATAATTGTTAGATGGCTGATAAGTTGGATAGGATTCAAAGGGAAGATACTTTTGGCTGTAAGTGGAGCTTCAGAGTAGAGAGAGCGTTTGCAGTAGACCTTAAGGGGCAGATTCCAGTAAGGTTGCACTTGTAAGTTTTCTGTTGGTGATTTTTTTTTTTCCTTACTCTCCTGAAAACTATCAGCCAAAGTTGCACAGCACTGATATAAGGATCTAGAATGCCCAGTATATTCAAAAATGTTAAGACAACTAGGCATAGTATTGATTTTTTTTTTTTTTTTTAAGAAACTTGACTGTAAGAAACCTTAATGTTATTAAGATTATTTAATTAATTAACCTCAATGTTATTAATTAATTAACCTTAATGTTATTAAGGTTATTCATTAATTAACATTATTCATTAAATGAGAACTATTTTAGGATTGAACACCTTACAATTTATATTGCTTTCCCAGTTTGCCAGCACTGCTAAATATATGAAGAATACTCCTTATGTTAATGAAGTGTCAAGTGATGAAGCTCTCCTGAAAAGATATAGAAAAGAAATAGTGGATCTTAAAAGACAATTAGAGGAGGTATGTATGAGTCATTTATTTTGGTAAACAGTAGGGACCAATTTAGGAAGGAGAACTGCTCAAATGCTCACAGGTTTAGTTCATCAGTATCTGAGTTGCCACAACCTAAGTTCAAAACAGTTCTTCAAAATGAGTCAACTCAAAAATTTTAGTTGAATTTACTTTAAAGTAGAAGATGCTGTTTCTTGAAATTATTTTGGAATGTATTTTCATTTCCAAAGGACTAAATTTGGGATTTTCAAATGAATCAAGTGCAGATGCTTTTTACAAATTTTTCACAAATACATAGAGAATTCAGTTGAAAAGAGAGACCATGTATAGTTACTCAGACCTATCTTCTGTATTTTCATGTTCTCCTGTATTTTTCTTCTAACCCAAAGATGGCAATCCAATAATATAGCATACTCAACATGTCATTCTAATTTTTTTATTTTAACTATTGTGATCCCATTTGTAAAAATCTTACATCTTAGTGACCTTTCTAAAAATAAACTAAAAGCTATTAAGTAACCATACAAGCAAAGTGAGACCATCTATACTTTTGCCATTGGCATTCAATTATCTACTTTTATGACTTCTCTGCCTATTATTCAAATTTTCTTAGGCAATTAATAGATTTGCTTTAACAGTATTATTATAACCTTAGAGATGGAGTACAGAATAGTGATACAAGAAGAAATACAGATTTTACTTTTAAGTTTGAGGAAATATTGGAGTTTTTCAGGCAGGATATATTTTATTTCAATAAAATTCTCATAGTTCACATACAAATTTAATATTCTTTTAAGCCACTTAAAAAATTTTAGTCTAGCTACATATGTTATTAACAGTGGTATATTATTTAGGTAAATATAAAGACTCGGGCCCAGGAAATGGAGAAAGACCAATTGGCTCAACTTTTGGATGAAAAAGATCTGCTTCAAAAAGTACAGGATGAGAAAATTCAAAACTTAACACGGATGCTGGTGACCTCTTCTTCCCTTACATCACAGCAGGAATTAAAGGTAAAATTCAAAAGATGGCAGCTCAAACTTGATATAGACAGAGGAGAATTGACATTTCTGTACATTCACTATATAGTTATGTACTTACTTTTGATATAGTATAATTATGATGCCCAGAACATTATTTATAAATTTGCCTATTCATCAACAACCACTTCAACAGTTCATTAAAAATAATGATCCCTGATGCAGAAGTGTAGCAACACCCCTTGGGACACCTGCATCCCATACCAGAGTCCCTGGGTTCTAGCCCCATCTCTACTTCCCATTCCAGCTTCCTGCTGACAAGAACCCTGGGAAACACAAGTGATGGCTTAAGTTTCTGGGTTCCTGAAACCCATGTGGAAGATCTAAATTGAGTTGCTAGCTCCCAGCTTTGCCGAGAGTAGGCCCAGCCTGTTGCCTTTGGGTAGTGAATCATTGGTTGGGAGATATATCTTTCTGTTTCTCTCTCCCCGTCTTTCAAAATGAATAAAATTATTCTTAAAGTAAAAATAAAATTTAAAAAATACCAATTCTCGTTTCCCATGTATAGAAATTCTAATTCAAGAAGTCCAGGATATAAAGAATCTATTTGCAACAGGCTTTAAATGCTAATGAAATCAATTGAGATTGGGAACCACAGGTCTTTAGGTTATATGGGATTTCTATTTAAAGGAACAAATATTAATCTCAGGAAAACTGATTTAGAATATAAATCAGTTTGATGATCAAAATTCTGGCTTCCAATTTGTGTGCTTACTTTTCTACAACAGGGGTTTATTTATCCAACTCTTTTAAATCCCAGTTCTGTCAATTCCTAACTCTTGATGTTGGCCAGTCACTTGAATTCACTTCTCTGTAGTTTCCTTATCTGTGAGATAGGTTTATACTCACCTGATAGGGTTGTTGTGAGAATTAAATGAGGTAATAGAATGTGCTTAACCCAATACTTTATACACAACAAATCCTTAGTAAGTGCCAGCTAATGATATATTTAATAGGCATTATGTGCAAGACACCCTATTAAGTACACAGAAGACAATCAGCCGGCACCATGGCTCAATAGGCTAATCCTCCACCTGCGGCGCCGGCACACTGGGTTCTAGTCCCGGTCAGGGCGCCGGATTCTGCCCCTCTTCCAGGCCAGCTCTCTCTACTATGGCCCAGGAAGGCAGTGGAGAATGGCCCAAGTTCTTGGGGCCTCCACCTGCATGGGAGACCAGGAGAAGCACCTGGCTCCTGGCTTCGGATCAGTGCGGTGTGCCGGCCAGAGTGCGCCGGCCATTGGAGGGTGATCCAACGGCAAAAGGAAGACCTTTCTCTCTGTCTCTCTTTCTCACTGTCCACTCTGCCTGTCAAAAAAAAAGGACAATCAAGAACTTTCAGTTGACTGAGTAATACATAGGAAATAACCCAATAGAAAGCGAGGAAAAATATTTTAGGAAGAGGCTTACCTTTCAAAAATCTTGGAGTTGTGGGCAAGTATGAAACATTCTTTGTACTTTAAAATGTTCTGGTGGCAAAGGCATATTAAACCACATTGAGGTACTTGAAGGTTCATGACATTATACCAAGAATAAAGAGAAACCTTGTAGTTGATATCAGAATTACAGATTAGAAAGGTGCAGCTGCCATGCAGATGAGGGTGGTTGGGTCTCTACAGGAATTGTGGCTCTGGAGAAGGGAGTGAATTGTATAAGATGGAGAGCTATTTGGAAGATAGACTCCAGGACTTTTGATCCTTTGGATGTGGATGGCAGAGAAAGGGAGAAGGAGATGTCCAGAGTGATTTGCATTACTTGGCTCGCTGGGTAACTATAGCAGCAGTATCCATCAGGAAACACCGTAAAGAGCTGTGGAGTTGCTTAGTGTTTTACGTGGAAGTCTTCAGTTTGAGGTGTCAGGCCATTGGAAATGAGAGAAGATCTGAGATAAAATTAGTTTGCACATTAACTATTGCAAATCCAGATTACCACCATGGAAATAGATGGGCCTGTTGAAAACAATAGAGGGTCAAGGGTAGAAAACCCCATGCACCAAATTTTAGGTAAAGGCAGGAAAAAAAAAATCCATAAAGTGTGGGGAGCAACTCGGACTATACTGTTACTGGAATTAAGACTTATTCTATGCATCTGCTCTCCCTCTGTGGGGAGCAATCCTGACTAGACTAAGTTACTCGAATTAGGACTTATTCTATGCATCTGCTCTCCCACAATATGGCGCTGGGAGAGAAGTAAACAGCTTCCGCACAGCTGCCTCCAGTTCAACCAATTAACTGTAGGACTTGCTCCTGATTGGAGAGCAGCGTACTCAGCCGAGTTGGGATTGGCGGAGGAGGACTATAAAGGAGGGGAGAGACGACATGCACCGGGAACATCTATGGGGAACATCTAAGGGAACCCGTGCAGCCCCCAGAGAGCCGGCCGGCGGTGTGCCGCTCCCCTGCGGAAGTGGGGAATGCGGCCAGGGGGAACTGCCCTTCCACGGAGGTGGAAGGGATAGTAGCCAACCCGGGAAGAACCAGCAGCAAACCCGGGGAGGGCCGAGCAGACAAAAGAACAGCGCAGGGTCCTGTGTTGCTCCTCCACGAAGAGGGGGAGCGACATAATGGTGCCGTGACTCGGATATGAAGCCTAGGCAGGGCTTAGTGTCGTTCCTCCACGAAGAGGGGGAGCGACATAGTGGTGCCGTGACTCGGATAGGAAACCTGACTCGGATAGGAAACCTAGCTCGGATAGGATACCTGGAACGGATAGGAAACCTAAGAGGGAAGAAACGGGAAGAAGTGGAAAATACCGGAGAGAGAGACTAGCAAAGAGCCTAGGTGCCGGAAGAAGCTATTGAAAGCCTAGGCATAGACTCGGATATGGACTGTGGGAAAGAAGTTAGGATTGAAAGCGAAAGTGAAAGCTTTCATAGACTCGGATGCGGACTATGGCGGGGAAGCTAGGAGATTGAAAGCGAAAGTGAAACCTGGAGGAGGCTTGGACTCGGATACGGACTGTGGGGAGAAGCCAGGAGAAATGAGAGGAATATTGTTGGAAGAAAACTTAGAGAAACATACCGGGTAGAGAGAAATGTTAGGGAGGATGAAGCCGCGAGTGCAGGCCGAGGCGGAGATATAAGCCACCTTGGAATTCTTCAAGTCACCCCGGGGAGCAAGAGGCGAAGATCTGGAACCAGAGGCAGAGACGTGGGCCGCCAGGTTGGAATTCGCCAGGTTAGTCCGGGGAACTTGGACTGAATGCCGGTGGTGGCGGAAACATTCGCGGAAGCCGCCGCGTGCAGAGAGAGCACGGGGCGTGAATAGATGGGGAACGCAGGGGCTGGCGCGAGGCCGTGGTGCGGGCGCGAAGTGCGTGGAGACTGCGGAGCGTGCGCGCAGAGCCGGGAACCCGCCGGCGGGGCGAGGCGCCGGGAAGCCGCGCAGAGCCGTGAAGCCGCCGCGGGGCGGGCGCCGGCGGGGCGAGGCGCCGGGAAGCCGCGCAGAGCCGTGAAGCCGCCGCGGGGCGGGCGCCGGCGGGGCGAGGCGCCGGGAAGCCGCGCAGAGCCATGAAGCTGCCGCGGGGCGAGGTGCCGAGAAGCAGCCTCGGGGCGAGCGCCGCCGGAAAGCCGCAGGGATAAGAGAAACAGAAGTTTTAGAAGTAAAGTGAGAGAAATAGGAATGCTGGAAGATAGAAGTAAAATGGGAGAAATAGGAATGCCCGGAGATAGAGAAATAGAGAAATAGAAAGGCCTCCCTACAACACTGCAATGTGAGAGCTTGGATTCGGTCTGCCTGATTAAGTGAGGCGATGAGCACCTGGGCGGCTAGCAGCTTATGCGCCGCAGGTCACCGAAGACAGGCACGAATTAACATCAGTAAGGCTTCCCCACAATACAACAATGAGAAAGCTTGGATTCGGTCTGCCTAATTAAGGCGGTAAGCGCCAGCAAGCAGCTCGACCAGAGTATGAGCTGCAGGTCACCGAAGATAGGCACGAACCAACACTAATAAGTCTCCCCCACAATATGGCAATGAGAAGGCTTGGATTTGGTTTGCCTGATAGGGCTTGTAAGCCCCTGCAGGCAGAGCAGAGCATGCGCTGCAGGGCACCGAACACAGGCACGCATCAGCGCCTAAAAACCTCCTCACAACATGGCGAAGAGAGGACCCGGATTCGGTTTGCCTGATTGATAGGACTTGTAAGAACCTGTGGCAACTCTAGCAAGCAGAGCAGAGTGTGTGCCGCGGGACACCGAAGACAGGCGCGTATCAACGCCAAAAAATAAAAAGAAAGGGGGATCTGTGGGGAGCAACTCGGACTATACTGTTACTGGAATTAAGACTTATTCTATGCATCTGCTCTCCCTCTGTGGGGAGCAATCCTGACTAGACTAAGTTACTCGAATTAGGACTTATTCTATGCATCTGCTCTCCCACAATATGGCGCTGGGAGAGAAGTAAACAGCTTCCGCACAGCTGCCTCCAGTTCAACCAATTAACTGTAGGACTTGCTCCTGATTGGAGAGCAGCGTACTCAGCCGAGTTGGGATTGGCGGAGGAGGACTATAAAGGAGGGGAGAGACGACATGCACCGGGAACATCTATGGGGAACATCTAAGGGAACCCGTGCAGCCCCCAGAGAGCCGGCCGGCGGTGTGCCGCTCCCCTGCGGAAGTGGGGAATGCGGCCAGGGGGAACTGCCCTTCCACGGAGGTGGAAGGGATAGTAGCCAACCCGGGAAGAACCAGCAGCAAACCCGGGGAGGGCCGAGCAGACAAAAGAACAGCGCAGGGTCCTGTGTTGCTCCTCCACGAAGAGGGGGAGCGACATAATGGTGCCGTGACTCGGATATGAAGCCTAGGCAGGGCTTAGTGTCGTTCCTCCACGAAGAGGGGGAGCGACAATAAAGGAGCCTGGGTTCAGCTCCAGAGTTCAGGAAACCAGGTGAATGTGGTAGCTGAAGGAAGAGTATATTCCAGGGAAGTAGTGGTCAGTGGTTTCACATTCTGCCAAGAAGTTAAATAAGATAAAGATAGACAAAGATACTTTATGTTTAGAAATAAGGAGCTCAATGGCAAAAGCAATTTGAGTTATATGATAAAGGTGAAAACTGTCATGTGGCTTAAAATGGCCCAAAGGATTAGAATCTTAAAAATTTAAGTTTAGGATTATATTTCACTTGTGAAATGGGTTTAGCTTTTCTACTGTGTGGCAGGTGGTAGTGGGGTCACAAGTTACCAAGAGATACCAAGGGTTTGACATAGTCTAGCTTTCTTAGGAAATGGAAAAGAAAGCTGACAAGAGAAGGGTTCTGCTGGGCAGCATTAAGGACCTGATTAATGCTGGGAGCCACTTTTCTGCCTGTATCGCTCTGCATATATATGGTCAGGAGACTGATAAGGGCTTAAAAAGTGGTATATTTATCTGCGTGTACATTGTGGGTATAGGTTTGAGAGACAGAATAAGTTGAATAATTTGACGATTTTGATATCAAAAATGATTGAAGGTGCTGATCAATGAAATCTGAGATGATGGAGTGAGAACCAGGAGGGAATTGGCAAGTGGTATGACAAGGAAATACAGGTCTCTGTTAAGCAAAATAGCTGTGATAGAACCATTCATGTAAATGAGGTGAAAGGATAGCAGCTGTAGCAAGACCAAGAGGTCTAGGTTTGAGTTTCAAATAATGACAAGATCTAGCTGTGGCTTAGGGAGCAAAAGGACTTAAGCTGAAAGTCACTGGATTTAAGGAGTTATATACAACTGAGATTTTGCAGTGTAGGTTGTGGAGAGGCCTGGCCATTTCGAGCAAACAGGCAGCATGTAGTAAGGCATAAAGGCATGCAGTCTATTCTGGGGAAAACAAGTCATCTTGAGAGGCATTGTAGTGGAGTGGTTACATGGATGGGCTAGTGAAGTCATAGACATGGGCCCTGTCACCAGTTGGCCATTCAGGCTGACACAACTTCTCCAAATTGGCTGAGTACCCAAGTCAACTATAAAAAGAATATAGTAGCAGATCCCAACTCAAAGTATGCCAAAAGGATTAAATACAATCAGATGATCCTTGGAAATAGGAAAGGAACTAAAAGAGTATTGACTGAGACCAGCATTTTGACATAGCAGGGTAAACTGTCACCTGCAACACCAACATTCTGTAACAGAGCACCAATTCCAGTCTCAGCTGCTTTACTTCCACTCCAGCTGCTTGCCAATGTGCCAGGAAAAGCAGTAGAGGATGGCTCAAGTGCTTCAGCCCAAATGCCTCTGCCCCTGCCATTCTTGTGGGAGGTGCAAATATGGTTCCTGGCCCTGGCTTCAGTGAGGCCCAGCCCTGGCTGTTGCAGCCATTTTAGGAATGAATCAGTAGATGGAGGAACTCTTTCTCTGTATTTCCCTCTCTCTCAGTCACTCTGCCCTTCAAATAAATAATTTTTTTTTAAAGATTTGTTTATTTGAAAGGCAGAGTTACAGAGAGAGAGAGAGAGAGAGAGGTCTTCATCCACTGGTTCAATCCCCAGATGGCTGCAACGGCTGGAGCTGCGCCAATCCAGAAACTGGAGCCAGGAGCTTCTTCCAGATCTTCCACGCGGGTGCAGGGGCCTAAGGACTTGGGCCATCTTCTGTTGCTTTCCTAGGCCATAGCAGAGAGCTGCATCAGAAGTGGAGCAGCTAGGACTCGAACCAGCGCCCAATATGGAATGCCAACACTGTAGGCAGCAGCTTTACCTGCTACACCACAGTGCCAGTCCCCAAGTAAATAAAAAGAAAAAAGCACCAAGTGCTGTGGTTCAACAAAAGAGACCACCTTCTGCAGTGCCAGTATCCCATTTGGTTGCTGGTTCAAGTCCCAGCTGCTCCACTTCCCATCCAGCTCTCTGCTAACGCACCTAAAAGCAGTGGAAGATGACTCTAGTCCTTGGGCCCATGTACCTACATGGGAGACCCAGAAGAAGCTTCTGGCTCCTGGCATCAGCTTGGTCTAGACCAGCTGTTGTGGCCATTTGGGGAGTGAACCAGCACCAGCAAAAAAGCTGTCTCTCTCTGTTTCTCCTCTCTGTAACCCTGGCTTTCAAATAAATCCTTTTTTTTTTTTTTCTTGACAGGCAGAGTGGACAGTGAGAGAGAGAGAGAGAGAGAAAGGTCTTCCTTTACCTTTGGTTCACCCTCCAATGGCTGCTGCAGCCGGCACACCGCGCTGATCCAAAGCCAGGAGCCAGGTGCTTCCTCCTGGTCTCCCATGCAGATGCAGGGCCCAAGGACTTGGGCCATCCTCCACTGCACTCCCGGGCCACAGCAGAGAGCTGGCCTGGAAGAGGGGCAACCGGGACAGAATCCGGCGCCCCGACCAGGACTAGAACCCAGTGTGCCGGCGCTGCAGGCAGACGATTGGCCTATTGAGCCGTGGTGCCAGCCCCAAATAAATAAATCTTTAAAATAAAATAAAAATATCAAAAGAAGACAAATATTGACTGTGAAACCTGGAAAGACACAAACACTTAAGAGGCAGACAGAAAAAGAGAAAGCAGTAACCTGAGTGGAAAGGACAACTAGCCAGATAAAAAATAAGAACTAAGAAACAAGAGGGGCCAGCGCTGTAGCGGAGCAGATAAAAGCCACCACCTGCAGTGCCAATATCCCATATGACTGCCAGTTCGAGACCTGGATGCTCTACTTCCCATCCAGCTCTCTACTATGGCCTGGAAAAGCAATAGAATGTGGCCCGAGTGCCTGGGCCACTGTTCCCACATGGAAGACCCAGAAATAACTCCTGGCTTCGCATGAGCGCAGCTCCAACCATTCCCGCCATTCAGGGAGTGAACCAGCAGATGGAAGATCTCTCTCTGCCTCTGCCTCTGCCTCTCTGAAACTCTGCCTTTCAAATAAATACATAAATCTTAAAAGAAACAAGAGACAGAGGGCTCTCTCAAGCTATGAAGAATGAGTGAGTGGTAGGATCAAAATGAAAAGAGTAGCGGGAGCCAGATAAGGAGTCAAGAGTGGGAACAGGTGTCTGGCCCAGCAGTTAAGACAGCCATCCACCACATCAGTGTACCTGAGTTCAACTCACAGCTCTGGCTCCTGACTCAAGCTTCCTGCTAATACACACCCTGCTAATTGGACTCCTGCCACCCCCACAGGAAACCTAGATTGAGTTCCCAGTTCCAGGCTTCAGTGGGGAGTAGACCAGCAGATCTGAGTTCTCTCTCTTTGGCTGTCTCTGTCTCTCTGCCTTTCAAATAAATAAATAAAAGATAAATATTTTCTTTAAAAAGATAGTACAAGGAAACAGAGAAGCTTGAGTATTTGTGAAGCTAGGAGGAGGGAGCCAGTAGAGATGACAGGTGAACAGGTATCTGAAGGAGCAAGGTCTCAAGTAAAAGGAAGGTACAAGATTGGGAGCATTGGTAGAGGCATTTGCTTTGTCAAGCGATTTGGAAGAGAATTGACATTATGAAGGACTCTATGAAAAAGTTCATTTACTGAAGGAAAATCAAATGGGCTACCTTGATATTAGCCCCATCTCTACCTTCTCAGTTACAGCTGGGTACCCAAAGGTATAGCTTTGGGTCATTGACGATGGCAACAGCAGCTGTTCTTTCTGTGTAACACCAGATTTAAGCATTGTGAGACAAAAATCCCTTTTAAATTAGTCTCAGATTAGCTAGAAAATTTAGAAAATGAAACTTGGGGTGGCCCATATCAGAGTGTCTGGGTTCAAATCCCAACACCACTCCAGATTCCAGCTTCCTGGTAATGCAAACCATAGGAGACAAAATGCTGGATGAAGTACTTGGGCCCCTGCCACCCACATGAGAGACCTGGATTGGATTCTGCACTCCTGTCTTCAGCCTGGCCCAGCCCTTGCTGTTGCAGGCATTTGGGGAGTGAACCAGCAGGTAGAAGACCTCTCTGCCTGTTGCTATCTCTGCCTTTGAAGTAAATAAAAATAATTTTTACATGAAATTTAAATGTAGCTTTACAAATTTATTTTGGTGTTAAAGACTGATTTGAAAAATTTATATTTTTTTTATTTGAAATTTAGAGTTACACAGAGAGAGAAGGAAAGGCAGAGAGAGAGTCTTACATCCACTGGTTCACTCCCCAATTGGCCACAACGGCCAGAGCTGTGCTGATCCAAAGTCAGGAGCCAGAAGTGTCCTCCGGGTCTCCCACGCAGATGCAGAGGCCCAAGTACTTGGGCCATCTTCTACTGCTATCCCAGGTCATAGCAGAGAGCTGGATGGGAAGTGGAGCAGCCAGGACTCGAACCGGTGCCCATATGGGATGCGGGCACTGTAGAGGTGGCTTTACCAGCTACACCACAGCACTGACCCCTCCATTGTATCTTATTTTTAAGGTTTATGTATTTATTTATTTGAAAGGCAGAGTTAGAGAGAAAGACAGATCTTCCAGCCACTGGTTCACTCCCCAAATGGCCACAATGGCTGGAGCTGGGAGCCAGGAGCCAGGAGCTTCTTCCTCCCGGGTCTCCCACGTGGGTGCAGGGGCCCAAGCACTTGGGCCGTCCTCCACTGCCTTCCCAGGCACATTAGCAGGGAGTTGGATTGGAACAGAGCAGCCAGGATTCAAACCAGTGCCCATATAGGATGCTGGCACGGTAGGCAGTGGCTTCACCCACTAGGTCACAACATTGGCCCCTATTTTCTTATCTCAGAATATCTGTAGACTGGTAAGGTATTAAATTTGTCTTAATAAGAATTCTACCTAGTGAATGGTTTTTCAAGACAGAAACTAGAGTTCCCTTCTTTTATTGTAGTCCAGAACTATAAGAGATAATTTTGACTTCATTTTTCTTTAGGCTAAAAGAAAGAGAAGAGTTACTTGGTGCTTTGGCAAAATTAACAAAATGAAGGACTCAAACTACGTAAATGAATTCAATTTGCCAAAAAATGTAACAACAAAAACAAATAAGACAGCCATGCCTGCATTAGGAGAAATTGATGAATGTAAGTGTTTTTTTCAAGTGGGACTACTTTTCATTATAGAGACAAACTAATAACAGTTAAAATAAAATACATATTTAAATTAAATATGTATTTTTTATATAATTACGATGGAGATTTTGATAAAAGTATAGTCATTTTAAGAAAATAAACACTCCTGTTATCTATTGCAAATCTGTTTAACAGTGGTGCACTGTAGTTGAAATACATTAAACGCATCTAATCATTATCCAATTAAATTAGTACAATATTCATGTCATATCTGCCTTCAACTTTGCTAATCCTAAAAGGATGGCATTTATATAGAAATCTGTTTCAAAATTATATCTACAGTATCATAATGTATTTTTTGGTGGTATCTTAAAATCTATTTGCACTGATAATATCTCATATTCGAAGTTTGTACTCTTTACCTACATTGCATTAAGAATCCTATATTTTTTCGGCCGGCACCGCGGCTCACTAGGCTAATCCTCCGCCTTGCGGCGCCAGCACACCGGGTTCTAGTCCTGGTCGGGGCGCCGGATTCTGTCCCAGTTGCCCCTCTTCCAGGCCAGCTCTCTGCTGTGGCCCGGGCGTGCAGTGGAGGATGGCCCGAGTACTTGGGCCCTGCACCCCATGGGAGACCAGGAGAAGCACCTGGCTCCTGCCTTCGGATCAGCGCGGTGCGCTGGCCGCAGCGCGCCGGCCAAGGCGGCCTTTGGAGGGTGAACCAACGGCAAAGGAAGACCTTTCTCTCTGCCTCTCTCTCTCACTGTCCACTCTGCCTGTCAAAAAAAAAAAAAAAGAATCCTATATTTTTTCACAAATTCTAGCCAGCGATCTTAATATCTGCAATAATATAAATCATCACATCTGCTGTTATTGTGTTTTTGACATTCATAGTCTGAGCACATACTAGCTAATTTGAGCTTCTTATTACCTCTGGCCAGAATTTTTTTAGTAATCTTTATTTGGACTTTTCAGAAATTTTATAATGTATTTTTGCAAAAATTTCTTTTCCCCCTGATTATAGCACTCTGTTTAGAATCTGATATCTTCAGCAACACCCTTGATACATTGACTGAGATGGAGTGGAACTCAGCAACGAAGATACTAAATCAGGTAACTCAATGTATATTCCTCTTTTGAAAATTATTTTGTTATTGGGTATTATTGTTGCTGTAGCATATTGCTGGTTCTGAGTTACTTTCAGAAAGGGTTTCATTTCTGGTTCGTTCACTCTTTACTTGTAGTTGATCACCATGAAACATCTACAAGGAGGATAAAAACTTGACAAAAGGCAGGCGTGTGCTAATAGCAAACCTTTGCCTCCAGCTCTTTACCAGCAAATCTTAGTATCTATGAGGTTTTTAAAGTTTCTGCTTTGACTTAGGACATCCTATGAAGGCAAAAAACTGATTTTAAAGTGTCAAAATTCTCAGGTATATAGTAGAAGGATGATACATCAGCAAGGGGTAATTTTCCTAGATAAAACTGAAAACTAGAGGTGAATGTGTTGTTCAGTCATCCCTTGATACCTCTGGGGGCTATTTTCTAGGACTACCCACAGATACCAAATTCCACAGCTGCTGAAATTCTGTCTATAAAATGGTGTAGTATTTGCATATAACCTGTGCATTTCTTTCCATATATTTTAAATCATCTTTAGATTAGTTATAATATCTAACACAATGTAAATGCTAGTAAATAGCTATTATACTATATATTTTAGAGGATCATTACAAGGAAAAAACTGTTAAAAAAGAGACTGTACATGTTCAGTATGGATGCAACTATCATAGGCCTAATGACATTTTCATTCTGCAGATGGCTGAATTCAGTAGATGTGGAACTCACAGATACACAAGGCCAACTGTATATGGTCTTAGCAAAACTTTAAGAAATACTTTAAGGAATACCATATAGAATATTTCAATGAGTTTGATTCTATATTTATTTTAAAGGTTGCTCATTTTCAAAGACATAAAGTTGTATGCATGTATTTATTAAATAAAATTCATTTTACTTTTGGAATGCTGTTATAGAGTTTCCTGGTAATTATTATTATTGTTTCTTAGTTTGAAGTATTTTTACTTTTGTTTTTTATTTTAAACTGGCATGTAAAAATTGTACTGATTTATGGAATATCATGATGTTTCTATACACTGTATAATGTCCAATCAGAGTAAATATATGTGTCTCCTGAAACACTGAAAATTCTTTTTTGGTGAACACTCTCAAAATCCTTTCCTCTAGTTTTTGTTTGTTTTAAAGACAGAGAAGTGTACAGAACATGATCATTATCTATAGTCACCCTACCATGCAACCAAACACCATAACTTCTTATTCCTACCAAAGTTTGACTCGGTACCCATTAATCAACCCTTCCCCACTTTTTCCTCCCCAACTACTCTCCCAGATCTCTGGTAACTACCATTCTACTCATACCTTCTGTGAAATCAACTTTTTAGATTCCACAAAGGAATGAGATTGTGAGGTCCTTTGCTGTGTTGCAATGACAAGAATTCATCCTTTTGATGTTTGAATGGTATTCTATGGTATACATGTACCACATTTTCTTTATCCATTCATCAATGATAGACACTATTAATTAATGCCTATAAAATGTTACAGCCAAAGTGCTTTTGTGTCCCTAAAATACACTGTAGAAGTCAGTTTTGTTTTTAAGCCCTAGTAAAAATTTTTTAAATCGATAGTTTGTCTCTACTCATAAAGATATAGAAAGTAGAAACAGGCCTTGTTGAACGTAAGAATTGCCACCATTAGAATTTTAGAGTTAAATAAACAATGTTTACCTTCCCTAATTCAAAGCCATCACATGGGGAATTAAATGATTAGCTTTATTATTGAGCAGCTTAAGAATTTGTGGTCAGATAGGCTCCGAATATTCACTCTATTTCCCCAGTTGAACTCGCCATATAGGGCAGACTTTTGATTTACTTATATGATTTTTTTTAATAATACTCCTTTCAAAAATACTATTCCAAGTTAGCAAGTTGCTAAAATGTAGACTGTTAGAAAGATATTGAAAAAGAAAATGGTCTAAGCCAGCAAATAATTCAACATTTTACTATATAACCCTATGTAAGTTTTTAGTTAAAGTGACAAAAATTATGTAATTTGAGTTCCTTCTGACTAAAAAATATTTTTGTTTATAATAGGAAAACTTAGAAAGTGATTTAAACTCACTTCGTGCTAAATATGATAACCTAGTGTTAGATTATGAACAACTAAGAAGAGAAAATGAAGAATTGACAGTGAAATTAAAAGAAAAGAATGATTTGGATGAATTTGAAGCTCTAGAAAGAAAAACTGAAAAAGATCAAGAGGTAAGAGAAATGGAAATATGAAACTAAGCTAAAAACACTTTTAAAAGCAGTAACGTTCTCTTAAGGATATTTATAAGATTGAGATACTGAGGATTAAATCATTTTTTCATATATACACATGATTTAGAAGATTTAAGAAATACTTAATTCATTTATATTGTTTTAAATGTCGTTGTATTTGTTTCGCTTGCTTATTATGCATGAGAAAAGGGAATTAAGACTATCTGTGTAAGGGTTTAATGATCTGCCCGTAGATGAATTTGTTTTTAAGAAATAGCTTTTTTGTAGTTCACATATTGTCAACATTGAATTTTATTGAGTATACCATAAATGCTACCCAAAACATAGCCATTTCCTACTGAGACCAATATGAATTTTAATAATTAGCTAACTGTATTATGTATTATGTATGAATGCTACATGTTGATGGGTTTCTTTTTTTATTTGGAAATTATGTTCCTAAATAGGACATTCTTAAAGTAGCTAGAGAAGCTACTTTTGCATATTTTGTTTTTCTTTCTCCACATAAGAGAGTTATTATGAACATACTAAATATAATTTCAATGAAATTTTTAGAAATAAAACAAATCACTTACATTTTCTAAGCATATAATGTTACACTACATGTTAAGAGAACATAGTCTAGAAACCATCACACCCTAAGACTATAGAGACTCAGAGATTGTCAGAATGGTTTGAGAGACTTCATAGTGCAGAATTTCTTTCATCTAGATTCTGCAGATACTGAGAATGTTTCATAGAATTTTTGAATGCATAAGCATTTTTCTAGAACAATAATCTGTAGCCATTATCATGCTTGTGAAGTGATTCATTCTTCTAGGAATAAGAAACAAATGTTTGACGTAATTAAGATCTGAGTTAATTTGCAACAGCCTTTCAGATTGCTGTCTGCCTAGGCTGCTGAGACATGGTCCTTTTTCCTCAGTATTGCTTAGTTTCTCATTGTCTTTTCTGTTTTAAAAGAAAAATGAATTCTATGACAGTTATTTCCATTCCATCCACAAATTAAAGTTATTACAATATTTTATAGGGATATGTCCAGAGAGATAAAAGTCTATAATTTCTCTAAAGGCTTCATTTGACCCGGTTTGAAATTTGCATATCAATAGTACAAAACGCCATGAAAAAAAAATAATGGCCTTCAAATAATAGAACTGGGTTTTATTGAGAAGGTGGTCTAGTGTCCTGAGTAAGAACATGGTCTCTTGAGCCAAACTACCTAAATTTAATCCCAGTTTTTCCCTTTATAAGACCACTATCGATCCAAGCCTGGCATGAATTACTGGTAAGACATTGAACAAGTTATTGAATCTCTTCAGGTAGAGACCAGGTACCCACCAAGGGTCCCTTCTGCCTCCAAAATTTCATTTAATTTTTATATTTCTTAAAATAATAATAGTAAAACTAACTTTGGGTACAAATATTGTAATAATTTTTCTGATTTTTTTCTTACACAAATAGTTTATTTAGTTAATAATAAAAATTGAAATTCATTGAATTTAGTTAGTCTCCTTGCAATAAATTCACAAAATGTATCACTTGTGCTTCACGTACCAATTTCTTCCATTTTAACCATAGAAGACTGGGAAAATACTTCTCTTCCATTCATTTTTAATTGAACACAATTATAGTTCTATGAGGAAGCTTAAAATGTTATGGAATAAAATGCCCTGTTGAAAAACAGATTTGCATTATCCATTCCATGTTAATCAGTCTATGTACATGGAGTCAAATGTGTTCCAAAACCTACATTTTGGAGAAGAGTTTAGCCAAAAGAAAGTAAAAGGCAAATTTTGGCCTTAGGACATATGATCATTTCCACGGTTTTCCCAAAGGTTTTGTGAAAAATCACCAAAGTTGGGATGATGTGTAAAGTAGTAAATTTTAGAGGGAAAACTAGGAAGATCATGTATCATTATGCTCAAGGAACAAAAGAAGTCTTATCCATACAGCTATTTTGACTTGATTTATTTAATTTTGTCATTTTTACAATTTGAAGATTTTTGTCATATGAGAGTAAATACTTCATCTCGCCTGCTGAAAATTATAGTTGAAATCTCTAGTCTTTTCATTTATCAAAAATTAGCTTAGACTGTATGTTTAAGTACTTTTTCCTTTTTCACATACTTTTTTGTGCTCCATGTCTTAAATAATACCTGATTGGGAGCTTAAGCTTTTTTCTATACCAAAGGATTAACATGAAGTGCTATTTCAGTTGAGAAGTGGGAAATTTTTTCTTTCTAAATGGTTATTTGCTGAATATTTTCAAAAGTTACAACTGATTTTTTTGATTCTTCCTTATAGGTGAATGTGTTTTTTTGTTTTTTTTTTTTTTTACATAAAAGTTAGAATTAGGAAAGCAGTAAAGGATAAAAGATGGAAAAATTTACATTACAACCAATAAAGATATCTAATGTATAGTGTATAATAAGGTAGCCACCAACCATTGGCAGTTGAGCACTTCAAATGAGGCCAGTCTGAAATGACTTGAGTGGTTTTATTGAATTAAAAATATTCTTTTTTTATATTGATAACTTGGAGAAATAATATTTTGGATATAGTAAGTTAAGATATATCATTGGGGCTGGTGCTGTGGCGTAGCAGGTAAAGCTGCCGCCTGCAGTGCCGGCATCCCATATGGGTGCTGCATCAAGTCCCGGCTGCTCCACTTCCGATCCAGCTCTCTGCTATGGCCTGGGAAAGCAGTAAAAGATGGCCCAAGTCCTTGGGCTCCTGCACAAACGTGGGAGACCAGGAAGAAGCTCCTGACTCCTGGCTTTGGATCAGCACAGCTTTGGTTGTTGTGGCCATCTGGAGAGTGAACCAGCGGATGGAGGTCCTCTTTCTCTCTCTGCCTCTCCTTCTTTCTCTGTGTAACTCTGACTTTCAAATAAAATAAATCTTTAAAAAAAAGATATATTATTAAAGTTAATTCTACCTATTTTTTGTGTGTTTTTCTACTACTGGAAAATTGTAAATTACATTTGTAGCTCACCTTATATTTCTGTTGGACAGTGCTGACCTAAAACAGGAAAATAAATCAGCACTAGCATTAGTCTGAAATCTAAAACTAGTAATCACTGAATTAAGCATCCAGAAAATATTTAAGCAAGATATGATTTTCTTAAATCTTTTGCACTCTGTTGCACCTTGCTTTTACATTTTAAATCCTTGTCTGATTAAGACTTAAGTAATTCTAAGGGTAGGTGTTTATTTTGGTAACTTGTAGTTTACTTGTTTTGAACACAAAACTCTCTGATACCTAAATATTTGATAGAAAGGTATTTTGATAGAAAGGAAATCTTTTTTGTCATTAAGATTTATTTATTTGAAAGTCAGAGTTACAGAGAGAGAAGGACAGGCAGAGAGAGAGTGAGCTTCCATCTGCTGGTTTGCTCCCCAGTTGGCTGCAAAGGCCTGAACTGCACTGATCCTAAGCCAGGAGTCAGGAGCGTCTTCCAGGTCTCCCACACAGGTGCAGGGGTCCAAAGACTTGGGTCATCTTCTACTGCTTTCCCTGGCCACAGCAGAGTGCTAGATCAGAGGTAGAGCAGCCGGGTCTCGAAACAGCACCCATACAGGATGCCGGCACTACAGGTGGCAGCTTTACCTGCTACGCCACAGCACCAGTCCCAGAAAAGAAATCTTAATAAACATAGTTGAGCCTTTATACTTTTAGACAGTTGAACAGTAAAGCCATAGCATCATCTTTTCGGTATCTCCTGTAAGACTCAGCAAGAGAATAGTTGATAATCCCATACTTCTGTAGCTTTATTGAAAAGATACTATGTGAACACTATCCAAACCCAGATTCCAACTCATAACTTTTTTAAAAAATATGTCAACATAGAGCTAAATGAATAATTTATCAGAAGGAAAAAATATGTACAAGGATGAATGCATTGCTATACTTACCCAAAAAAAAAATCTAATTCTTTACAAGTTTGATTATCACTTCACTACTAATTGGTATTGGTATACTAATTTGCTTTTGATGTTATTGTAGCTTTATTAACAGTTGACATAACTGTTATTTGGGTAATGCTGAAAGACTTTTTCTATTTTGTAGGTTTTGTGGGCTTTTGATTTTGTTTGGGTTAGTGTTTCTTGCATTTTTAAATAATGAGGTGCTCTGTTGCATTAGCTTGAACAGTTAATCTCTTGGTCCTTCTATGTTGGGTGATGCTGCAGCAGTGAAAAAATGCTACCCTTTTTCTTTTTTTTTTTTTTTTTTTTTTGCTTTATTAACTATTGGTTTGCTCTGTTGCCTGTTCACATGCTCTTACAGATGCAACTAATTCATGAAATTTCCAACTTAAAGAATTTAGTTAAGCATGCAGAAGTATATAATCAAGATCTTGAGGTGAGCAATCATGTGTTATTTCTATTGATAAGTAACTAGAACTACTAAAGCATATACCATGTAATTGAACATGATTTCAGAAAATAAAGGTATTATATTTCTTAAATATCAATAATTTCAACTTTTAGTGTCAATTTAAATTATTGTATAAAAATCCTCTCTTTAAATCCCTATGTATTCAAATCAAACACTAAGTTGTGTTTCACTCTCATTTGATTCTTTTAGAATGAACTGAGCGCAAAAGTAGAGCTGCTTAGAGAAAAAGAAGACCAGATTAAGAAGCTACAGGAATACATAGACTCTCAGAAATCAAAAAATATTACAAACATGGACTTGTCGTACTCATCGGTAAAAATCAAGTTTATTTTGTTTCATCATATTGGCATTGATAGTGTAGCATCATATGATCATCATAGCAAATGCTTATATTGAGCCTACTTGATACTAGGCATTGTTGTAACCAGTTTACATATTTAACCATCAACCACATGAAAAAGAGACTATTAGTATCATTTCCATTTTACAGATAAAAAAAATTAATGGAGTTGACCATATCATTCTTTGAACGTAAAGCTAGGAACAAACTTCCATTAAGAATCAGTAATTCAAAAAATTTTGAATTTTGAATTCTTTTTAGTTGTTTTATATAAGTTCATGTAGAATTGTATAGACAGGATCTTAAGATGAACACTTACACTGGACTTGATACATAACTGGAAGCATAAAATATATACCAGATATAGTTAAACCTGACTACGTGAATTCCATTTCATTGATAGACATTAATAAATGTTATAATTTAAGTAACTATTTTAACAATTTAGTGAGTATTGCTTCCAAAAATATATGGCTTTCGATAATTTTAGTTGGTGTGAGATCTTAGCATTAAAAAACAATGAATCGGAGCCAGTGCTGTGGCATAGCAGGTAAAGCCACTACCCTTGTGGGTGGTGGTTTGAGTCCTGGCTGCTCCATTGCATACCCAATGCCCTGCTAATGTGCCTGGGAAAGCAGCAGAAGGTGTTGTAAGTGCTTGGGCCCCTGCATCCATGTGAGAGGCCAAAGGACACTAATGGCTCCTGGCTTTGCAACTGGCCCAGCTCTGGCCATTGCAGCCATTTGGGGAGTGAACCAATCTATGAAAGATCTCTCTCTCTCTATCTCTCTCTCTCTCTCTCTTTCTGTAAACTCTGCCTTTCAAATAAATAAGTAAATCTTAAAAAAAAAAAAAAAATCTCAGGGCTGATCGTGGCACAGTGGGTTAAGCTGTTGCCTGCAGTGCCCACATCCCATGTGAGCACCAGTTCCAGTCCCTGCTGCTGCACATCTGATCCAGCTCCCTGCTAATATGCCTGGGAAAGCAGTGGAGGACAGCCCAAATTCTTGGGCACCTGAACCCATACGAGAGACCTTAATGGAGTTCTGGGCTCCTGGCTGTGGCCTGACCTAGCCCCAGCTGTTGGCAGCCATTTGGGGAGTAAACCAGTGAATGGAAGATATCTCCCTCTGTCTCTCTTTCTCTCTCTTGTTCTCTCTCTGCGTACTCTGCCTTTCAAATAAAGAAAATAAATGTGGAAAAACTAGCTAAATAAACAAAACTTCTCACTGGATCTCTTAAAATATCATAAATATCATTAGCAATAAAGGTTACAACAATGAAGATAATAATTATAAAAAAATCGAATTGTATGGTAGGATTGCTCATCTCTTTTCAGTTTGCTTTCACTCTTCCTGATTACTTTAGTAAATTTTCAGTTCGGTTCTTGTTTTCACAAACACCTCTCTTTTTAAAAAAGGCAGTCATTTCAATTGATTTCTGTCCTTTGGTTTTCATTTGAGATTTTTTAAGCTTTTTTTTTTAAGATAACCACTTGAAAGGCAAAGATACAGAGAGAGAAAAGGAGAGTGACCCATCCACTGGTTCACTCCCCAAATGGCTACAATGGCTACAGCTGGGCCAGACTGAAGCCAGGAATGAGAAGCTTCATCTGGGTCTTCCACATAGGTGCAGGGGTCCAAGCACCTGGACCATATTCTGTGTTTTCCCAAGCATTAGTAGGGAGCTGGATTGGAAGTAGAGCAGCCAGGACTGGAACCAGCACCCATATGGGACCATGGCACTGCCCTACAGGTGGCGGCCTAACCTTCTACTCCACAGCACCAGTCCCCTCATTTGAGTTTTTTAAGTATTTTACCTCCTGTTGGTACTCCTCTGTTGCCTTCATTTGTGACAAAACCATTACACTAATCTGAGGCCCTGAAAGGGAATACATTTTCATACATTCCTGGAATGTCTGTTTGTAGAATGCAGGAATTACCCATTCTTTAAGAATTGTTTGGTTATTTTTCCTTATTCACTTATTCATATTTTAATTTTTTTGACATAGACATAAAGTTGAATTCACATAAGCTGAAATCATGTTTGAATGCCACTTCCCTCTAAAATTGAGCTTGTCAATCTTTTGTGTATTTGTTGTTTACCTTTTTCCTTCTCAGAGTTGCCTATTCATACCTTTTCTCTATTTTTTACTGGATTTTCTTTTTTTTAATTTGTGTTTTAATGTCCTGAAATTTAATTCTTAACTACTCATCTGCCAAGTGTTTCAGAGAGTAACTCAAAATGAAAATACAAAGGGAACTTCAACTTAGCTAAATTACAATTTTGTTAACCTTTTATTAATCAGAAAGAGGATTTTTTTTTTTTTTTTTTTTTTTTTGGACAGGCAGAGTTAGACAGTGAGAGAGAGAGAGACAGAGAAAGGTCTTCCTTCCATTGGTTCACCCCCCAAATGGCCGCCACTGCCAGTGCACTGCGCCAATCCGAAGCCAGGAGCCAGGTGCTTCCTCCTGGTCTCCCATGCGGGTGCAGGGCCCAAGCACTTGGGCAACTTGGGCCATCCTCCACTGCCTTCCTGGGCCACAGCAGAGAGCTGGACTGGAAGAGGAGCAACTGGGACAGAACCGGTGCCCCAACCGGGACTAGAACCCAGAGTGCCGGTGCCGCAGGCGGAGGATTAGCCTAGTGAGCCGCGGCGCCGGCCCAGAAAGATGATTCTTAAATTCTAGTACTTCTATACTACTTGGAAAAATATGGCTAGAATTTGTTTTAATTATTTCTTCATGAAATATATTTCTTTTCATTTACTTGGTAATTAGAGTACTTTAACCTTTTTTGATTACCTACGAATAGCATCTGTGTACATGTTCTCTAAAGTATTTTCCAAATTTATAAAAATTAAATTTCACTGAATCTATTACCATCTCTAGGAAAACACTGAAGACTTAAAGCAAATGAAACAGACTCTGTTTGATGCTGAAACTGTAGCCCTAGATGCCAAGAGGGAATCAGCCTTTCTCAGAAGTGAGAATCTGGAGCTGAAAGAGAAAATGGTAAGTCATTTTTATATTTGTGAGAATGCAGTTGTAATGATTAGTGCATTTTTGTGAATATGCAATGTTTCTCCCAACAGAAAGAACTTGCTAGTACATGCAAGCAAATGAAAAGTGATGTTCAGTTATTGCAAAGCCAATTGGAAGCAAAAAAGAAAATGCAGGTTGACCTGGAGAAAGAATTACAATCTGCTTTTAATGAAATAACAAAACTGACCTCTCTAATAGATGGCAAAGTTCCAAAAGGTATTTTATAATTTCAGATAGCTCTTTGCAAATCTGACTTCCTCTAGAAACGTACCTACTGATAACTATAGTCTAATGATTAATATTCCATTATGCTGTGGTTTTTAATAACCTATTATTAAGCTTTAATATCATTTCATGTCAGTTTTCACATAGATTACCATGTGCTTCAAATCATCAGAGTTTAAAAATATTTTCAAGTAAAGTAGAACAGATTTTTGGAAATGGTAATTCCAGAATTATTAAAAATTAGATTACCCACTTTCCAACATTGGCTCTGACTTTACCAAAACTTCCTAGATTTGCTTTGTAATTTTGAATTGGAAAAAAGGATTACCGATCTGCAGAAAGAAGTGAATAAAGAAGTTGAAGAAAATAAAGCTTTGCGGAAAGAAGTTAATTCACTCTCAGAATTGAAATCATTACTCCCTGAGATAGAAATGCTGAGAAAAGAGGTAAGCACAGTTTTAAGTGATTAACCCTTGTTTTGAAATTAAAACCTTTGGGGCTGGCACTGTGGATTGGTAAATGAAGCCTCTGCATGTGGCTCCAGCATCCCATATGGATGCCAGTGTGTGTCCCAGCTGCTCCTCTTCCAACCAGCTCCCTGCTAATGTGCCTAGAAAAGAAGTAAAAGGTGGCCCAAATTCTTAGACCCTGCACCTGCGTAGGAGACCTGGAAGAAGCTTCCAGCTCCTGGCTTCAGATTGGTCAGTTCCAGCCCTTGCGGCCTATTCAGGAGTGGCAGCAGATAGAAGACCTTTGTCTCTTCCTTTCTGCATCTGTAACTTTACTTCTCAATGAATAAAATAAAATCTTAAAAAAAAAATTTCTAGAAATAAAACCTTTGCAGTTACATCTGAAATGCTCTGTAATAGTATATTTTTCAGTAGCAGGCATGGATTGTAAACATTCACCTGAATTTATTACCAGTAAAAGTGAATATAGTTCATCTAATTTGTTCTTGGCCTACTGAATGAAAAAAAGGCTGTATTTTCAAAGTATATTTAACAGTAACCTTAGTACCATAATCCATGTAGAGCCATACAGTCCTAAAACAAAATATAATATGGTTGCTGTGTTTAGCCCTAACAAACAGTTATCAAACTCTTTAAGAGTAGTTGAGGGGCTGGCGCTGTGGCACAGTGGGTTAACGCCCTGGCCTGAAGTGCCGGCATCCCATCTGGGCACCAGTTCTAGTCCCAGCTACTCCTCTTCCGATCCAGCTCTCTGCTGTGGCCTGGGATAGCAGTAGAAGATGGCCCAAGTCCATGGGCCCCAGCATCACATGGGAGACCGGGAAGAAGCTGGCTCCTGGCCTATTGTGGCCATCTGGGGAGTGAACCAGCAGATGGAAGACGTACCTCTCTCTCTGTCTCTACCTCTCTCTGTAGTTCTGTCTTTCAAATAAATAAAATAAATCTTTAAAAAAAAAAAAAAAAAGAGTAGTTGAACCACACAGGTCTGCCTCCTAAGCACGAGATTGTAACCACCAGGCTATTAGGACCCGCTTCCCCTTGTGCCACCTTTTTAGCCTTCTTTCTCAGCTCCTTCAGCCCTTATGTTTCACAGTGTTTGAACTGTTTATAAACTGCATGTGGATTAATTATTTAAACAACAATTTAAGTAATACTTTTTTCAGCAAGAATTTTAAGCAAGTGTTAGTTAAATTATTCATGAATTAGGTTTATTGGCAGTCTGAACTGCACTGAAATCTTTTAGGGAAAAAAATAACTCAGATTCTGAGACAAACCTTAAAATGCCTGCAACACAACAAAGTTAGAAAACGTTTTAGAAGGATAAAGGGGAAAAACAAAGACATAAGTGTTCCTACTGACTGTTTTTCTCATGCAGTTTACTAGAACCAAAAGACATTAGGAAACAGCATCCAAGCTAAAGTTGGAAAGGTTAAATTAGGAAAATATGACAATAGCAATACTGCCCTTTTTTAGTCAATTCTTAATTCAAATGACTTTTTTTATATAGAGAAAGGTTTTTTCCCTGAAAATTGCGTCAATAGGTCATACATGGCTAAAAACGCTGTTTTATTTCTTTTCCTTAGATAAATAATAAATCTGAAGAAATCTGTGTGATAACTTCAGAAAAAGATAGATTGTTATCTGAAGTAGTTGATAAGGAGAGTAGAATTCAAGGTTTACTTGAAGAAATTGGAAAAACTAAAGATGACCTAGCAGCTATTCAGTTGAATTATAAAAGCACTAATCAAGAATTCCAAGATTTCAAGACCCTTCATCTGGAATTTCAGCAGAAGTATAATACAGTCCTAGAGGAAAATGAGAGAATGAATCAAGAAATGGGAAGTCTCTCTAAAGAAGCACAAAAATTTTGTTTAAATTTAGATACTTTGAAGACTGAGGTTGGTACAAAATCCTATAAAGAAAAATACCCACATACTAGGGTGAATCTTCTGGGGTTTGGTTTTGCTTTTACTTGTTTATTTTTCTTTTATTTTATAGCTTTCTCACAAGACCCAAGAACTTAACCAAAAAACAACTGAAGGCCAAGAAAAGTTAAAAGAAATGGAACAATTGAAGGAACAATTAGAAACTAGAGATTTGCGGCTGCAAACTATAGAAAGGGAGAAAACACTCATTGCTGAGGAACTTCAGCAAACCTTAGAAGAAGTAAGAACATTGACTCAAGAAAAAGATGACCTAAGACAACTCCAAGAGAGTCTTCAAACAGAGAGGGACCAACTTAAAAGTGATATTCAGGATACAGTAAATATGGTAAGGTTTCTGAGTTATCAAACTTTGGAAAATTGGAGCCGCTTTGAAAACATTGCAGGAGCCATCATTTATTATTTGTGATCAACTAGTAATTGCAAAATTATTGTCATTATTTCACATTTTAATGGAAATTGTTTTCTGCGTATCCAACAAAGAACATAGATACACAAGAACAATTACGGAATGCTCTTGAGTCACTGAAACAATACCAAGAAACAATTACCATATTAAAAATGAAAATTTCTGAGGAAACAGCCAGGAATTTGCATGTAGAGGAAAACATGGGAGAAACTGAAGATGAATTACAGCAAAAGGTAAAGCTTGTATATTTTCAAAGTTTTCATTTTCTTGTATAAAAGCTTTCTGTTTAACCTCAAACACTTAAGTAAGCAAAGGTAATCTCAATTTTATTTGTTATTTGCAACACTATTAACTAACATTGATTTTACAAGCTTTGAAATAAATAACTTCAAAAATAAATGCTTACAATCTGTTTGGAAAGGGAAGGGCAAAAAAGGCACTAGTTCATACTTTGAAAAGTGGTATTTTATATTTCATTTTTATTGTACTTCATCTCTTAATCCAGAATATTAACTGCTAGAATTTTAAAACATTTTTCATTGGGAGACTGGTAAAATAATCTTTGGGGTATGGGTATATGTGTGTGTGTGTGTGTGTGTATACACATATATCTTAGAATAGTATACAGTCTTTTTTTTTCTTTTTTGCAATTTTTGGTAGAATAGACATACCATAAAACTTACCACCTTAACCATATTTAAGTATGTAGTTCAGTATTCAGTTCATTCATATTGTTGTACAGGTATCCCTAATCCAAAAACCTAGAACTCTAAAATCAAAACATTTGTGGTCCCAACCATCTAAGATAGAGGACACTCAACCTCTGCCACATTTTGCCTATCCATTCCACCTTCATGGACATTGGGGTGCATCCACATTTTGGTTATTGTCAATAATGCTGCTATGAAGATGGGTACATAAATATCTCTTTCAGATTCTGCTTTCATTTTTGGAAGTATATCTAGGAATGGAATTGTTAGATCAAATGATAATGCAATTTATAATTTTTTGAGGAAACACCATTTTGTTTTCCACAGTGACTATATCACGTTTACATTCCCCTCAACTGTACAAAAGATCCAGTTTCTCCCCAACCTCACCAACAGGTTATTTCTGCCTTTATAGCAGCTACCCTCATGGATGTGAGGCAGTATCTTACTGTTGTTTTTATTTACATATTCGTGATTATTAGTGATACTGGGCATCTTTCAATATGCTTGTTGGCCATTTGTAAATTTTCTTTGCAGAAACGCCTATTAAAGTCTTTTAATCATTTTTAATATGAGTTGTTTGGTTTTTGTTGTTGAGTTATGGGAACTCTTTATATATTCTGGATATGAATTCTTTATTAATATATGACTCACTCTGTTCATTATGTCTTTTGATAGAATTTAATTTTGATGTACTGTTTTTACTTTTGTTGCCTATGCTCTGATATCATATCTAAATCTTTGTCGTGAAGCTTTTTCATATGTTTTCTTCTAAACATTTTATAGTTTTAGCTTTTATGTTTTGGTCTTCAGTCATTTTGAATTAATTTTTATATATAGTGTATGGGAGGGGTTCACCTTTATTATTTTGCATGTGTATATCCAATTTTTTCAATACCATTGGTAAGACTGGTTTTTCCCCCTTGAATGGGCTTGGCACCCTTGTTTGACCATATATGTACTTGAATATTTATTTCTGGGCTTTCTGGTCTGTTCGTTGGTCTCTATGACTTTTTTTTTTTTATTACTTAATTTAAAAGCAAGATTTATGTAAATCAGAGACCTCCTAGCAGAGTAACCAGGAGAGGGGCTCCAAGAGAGGCAAAAACCCCAAGGGGCTGGTGATACTGAGGTTTTTAAGCACAATTTTAGGAAGTAAAAATCTTAACAGCTTGACATTCAGTTACAAGGCAAGGACAAAACCCATCAAAAGACCTGATGTGTAGACCATTTTTGTTTTATGCTAGCACCGTACTATTTTGATTATTGTAGCTGTCTAATAAATTTTAAAATCAGAAAGCATAAGCCCTTCAGCTTTGTTCTTTTCCAGCAATGTTTTGAGATCCATTGTTAGGGATTCACTGACATTCCATATTAATGTTAGGGTAGATTTTTCTGCTTTTGCAAAAAACACCATTGGGTTTTGGTAGGGATTTCAGTTTGTAGATTGTTTGGGGTTGTATTGGCTTCTTAACAGTATTATTAAGTCTTTCAATCCATGAACATGGGATGTCTTTCCATTTGTATCTTCTTTAATTTCTTTCCACAGCATTTGTAGTTAGTATACAAGTCTTTTATTTCCTTTGTTAAGTTTACTTTTAGTATTTTATTCTTTTTGGGGCTATTGTCAATTTTTTTCATCTTTGGATTGTTCATTGTGGATGTATAAAAGTGCACCTGACTTTTGTATAATCATATTTTTAAAGATAGACATATTATACAAAAAGAAAAATCTTCAGGATAACTTACTAAATAAAAAACACGTATTTCAGATTAATTCATTAAGATCCAACTGATATAAATAGATCTCTGTGGGGCCAGTCCTGCCTTGGAAAGGGAGCTTTCTCTCTATGTCTCCCTGTACTTCATTCCTTGTCTCCTATAAAAGCATTTTCACGTGCTCAATATCTTGTGTCCTTACCTTATTTATAGTTTGGATTAATGATGGGCCAAAGGCATTTGAAAATTTATAACTTCCATTTTTATGATGGGAAAAAATTTTGGATAGATTTGTGAAAGGAGTATACAACAATCAATATATTCTTTTAGTCAATTCAGAATGTAATTACGGAGCTCCATGAGAAAGGGACAGAAGAAGAAGATAGGGAGAATGAGAGTTATACTCACTGGAACCAGTTAGTTCCTGTGGTATCAAGTTCGTACAGGAATTATGCATTCCTGGTGATAAAAGGGTCTAGGTGGAGATTCCCAGGGTCGCCTCTGTTCATCTGGGCACCAAATGGCTGCAAAGTAGGTCTATCATGAATCCCCTTAGAGTGCTCCCTTTCAGTCTTGCTTGATACGTCTCCTTCTGGAAATCCAGTGACTTTATAAGTTTTTGGTTAGTAAGTTGAGTCATATAATAAAAAATTATTTTCTTTATTTAATAATTTTTGTACTTTGCTCATAGCCATGGTATGAAATATTGAAAGACTTTCTAGGCTGAGTTCAGATTTGAAATGTATCAAGCATGTCATCACTAAAGACCTTGTCTCGGGTCTGCTTTGTGTTTGCATACACTATTGTTTTTAGGAATAAACATGAAAAATTCTGAATTATAATAACTGACAAACTGATTTCAAAAGACTATATGTTCCCCACCTTAATTTTCATGAATTTCTCTGCTCACCATTATCAGAAGCATTTTGCCAACCATAAGAAATAATAAGGTAAAGTGTTTATCCATGTTCACTTAAGAGAATCAAAAGCTACTAAAAATTATGATTTGAAGATTACCCAGCAGCATGGAAAAAGATAAGCTAAAAAGAATATGTGTAAATTAATTATAATAGCTGTATTTAAGGAAAATCTTTGGGGGAAAACTATGTAAGGAAGTATACTAAAATTCCAGAAGCAATAGTGTAAAGTTGGTGACATTAGATGACTTTTCCCTTCATTTTTCTATTTTTTAATGTGATTACTATTACAAAAAATTTTTAAAAATTGCTGATATAGAGCAGAATATGTTTATTATGGACCCTAATTACGAACCAGTAATTGTAAGGTCAGCCTTTGTCTTCTTTTTTACAAATGATTTGGTATATTAGATTACCTTTAGTGGTGACTTACCAATGGATAAATTAATTCATCTAATATACTTTACTTAAGTGATATATAAAAATTAAATTAAGAAAAGATCGATTATACTATTATAATGTGAAAGAGGTTTTTATCAAAATTGTTTTATCCTGTGCATATTATAAAATTCCAGCTTTTTGTGAGTACAACTGCCTCTGATAATAAAGATTTTCTAGGAATGAAAGGTAGGGAATGCTTTCAAGCTTTTTGCAGGGAGAAATATAGTGTTCAAGGTTGCTTGTTCCTTCTTTAGTAGTAAAATACCATAATACTACTAGTATGAGACAGAAAATATGTAGAAAGGAAAGACAAATATCTTTTTTCATTATGTAATTGGTTTGAAATAATGAACATAACTGAAGTCACATATTGAGATAATTGTTCACATTTATAGCTGAGCAGGCACAGGAGTACAGATTCTATGCTGCAAGATAGGGTTCAAAACCTGGCTGTACCTTTCTCTGAGTGACCTTGAGCAAGTGACTCGACTTCTCAGAAGTTCAGTTTCCTGGTTACTCAAATGGGATAATAACACCTACCACATGGTGTTATATTGAAGATTAAATATGTTAAGATATGGGAATAGCACCATGTGTATAATGTGCATGTAAATGTTGGCTGTGTTTATTATTATAGTTACTGTCATTCAGTACTTGAGAAATACTTCTTTATATTTTAGATGGTTGACATAGATAAAAACCAAAATTTGGATGCCCAAAAAACCAAAGCATTGATTGCAGATGTTAAGGACGATGAAGCAAGTGAGCAACAGAGGAAGATACTTTCCTTAATACAGGAGAAAAAGGAACTCCAACAAAGGTTAGAGAATATTACAGCAGAAAAGGAACAGTTGAAGACCGACCTAAAGGAAAATATTGAAATGGTAGGATTTAGGACTATATGCTTCACAATTCATTTTGTTATTTTCTTATATACTTACTGCTTTTTGGTAATAATTTACAGGAAATAGGTGTATCTGGTTAAAAACATACAACCTGGTGACTTTTGACAAATGTCTCTACCTAGACACTCTCAGCTCCATCCCAAAACAAGTTCCCTTGTGCCCCTACCAACCACTCTTGATCACTCCCCACTGTGCACCAAGTTTTTTCTGTGCTGGTATGTTTTCACCTCAGGTAACTGTCTCCCCCAGAATTTTACATGGTAGAATCATTCAGTGTATAGTCTCTTATGTCTGACTTCTTACATTCCTTTTTTCACAGAGTAATATTGCATTATATGAATATATCAGCTACTGTTGATGGAAATGTGGATTATTTCCAATATTTGACCATTTTGAGTAAAACTATTATAAGCATTCTTAAAGCATTTTTCTCTTTTTTTTTAAGATTTATTTTGTTCATTTGAAAGGCAAAATTACAGAGCAGGGGGCGGGGAGAGAGCAGAGAGGAAGAGACAGAGATCTTCCACCCACTGTTTCACTCTCCAAATAGCCAACCTGCCAGGGCAGGGCCAGGCTAAAGCCAGAAGCCGGAAGCTTCATCTGGGTCTCACATAGTGGGGCAGGCGCCCAAGCACTTGGGCCATCTTCTACTGCTTTCCCAGGCACATTAGCAGGGAGCTGGATCAGAAGTGAAGCAGCTAGGACTTGAACCAGTGCCCATTTGGGATGCCAGTATCACAGGCAATAGCTTTACCTGCTATGCCATATTGTCAGGCCCTTATTTTTTCTTTTTCTTCTTTTTTAAGATTTATTTTATTTATTTGAAAGAGTTACAGAAAGAGGTAGAGACAGAGAGAAACATCTTCCATCCGTTGGTTCACTCCCCAGATGGCCACAACAGCCAGAGCTGCGCCGATCCGAAGCCAGGAGCTTTCTCTGGGTCTCCCATGTGGGTGCAGGGGCCCAAGGACTTGGGCCATCCTCCTCTGCTATCCCAGGCCATAGCAGAGGGCTGGATCAGAAGAGGCGCAGCGGGACTAGAACCGGCACCCTTATGGGATGCTGGCGTTTCAGGCCAGTGTGTTAACCTGCTGTGCCACAGCACCGGCCCCTATTTTTTATTTTTCTAACATAAATATCTAAATAGATTGCTGGGACATACAGAAGTATATATTTAACTCGATAAGAATTTGCTAAACTGATTTCCAAAGTAGTTCTACCATTTTACATTCCCCTCAACAAATTAAGGTAATTCTGGCCACTCTAATCTTTACTTACCAACACTTCATATGTATTTGTGCTTTTAATTTTGTCCATTCTAATGAATATGTAACTTGTTTTATTATTTTTTTAAGATTTATTTATTTATTTATTTGAAAGTCAGAGTTACACAGAAAGAGAAGGAGAGGCAGAGAGAGAGGTCTTCCATCCACTGGTTCACTCCCCAATTAGCCACAACGGCTGGAGCTGTGGTGGTCCAAAGCTAAGAGCCAGGAGCATCCGCCAGATTTCTTATCTCTTCAGGTGCAAAGGCTCAAGGACTTGGGCCATCTTCCACTGCTTTCCCAGGCCACAGCAGAGACTGAATCGAAATTGGAGTATCCGGGACTCGAACCGCTGCCCATATGGGATGCTGGCACTGCAGGCGGTGGCTTTCCCTGCTATGCCACAGCACTGGGCCTGTAACTTGTTGTAATTGGGCTTCCCTAATGACTTAAAGAGCTTGAACATTTTTTGCTTATTCACCATTGTATCTTTTTCTGTAATTTATCTGTTCTCTCAGTGATATATTATGGTTTTTCAGTATACAGTATACACATCTTATACACAGTTTAATACTACTGCAAATTTTTTATTTCATCTTCAGTTGTTTGTTGGTGGTGTTTGCCTGTATTTTCACCCTTACTTTAGTATTTTTATCTGTTCAGAGGCAACATGAGGGAATGCTGAAATTAATATTTTGAGAAATTCCCTATGGGTCACAGTAGAATGTAAACTTTTGTACTGTTTTAATTTTATGTGTTTCTTGGGATTTTCTACTCAGCCAAAAGAACCAAATGTATATAAGCAGATAAATGTATATTCTTTTCTCAGGCTTTTTCCTTTTTTTGGTCTTGATACATGGATTAGCCCAGGTTATGCCAACAGAAGGTGGCTGCATTTTTGAGCTTGCTGTTGATAAGTAACCAAAACCAAAGGAATCCTGTCATATAAAAAAAAAAAAAAAAAAACTCGTAACTATAATCTCTATCAGTCAAGAAAGCTTAGAAATAGTTCCTTTGGGGCTGACACTATGGCGTAGCGGGTAAAGCTGCCACTTACAGTGACGGCATCCCATGTGGGTACCAGTTCAAAAAGTCCCGGCTACTCCACTTACAATCCAGCTCCCTGCTGGTGCACCTGGGAAAGCAGCAGAGGATGGCCCAAATGCTTGGGCCCCTGCACCAAGGTGGGAGACCTGGAAGAAGCTCCTGGCTCCAGGCTTCAGAGCAGCACAGCTCAGCTCCTGTTGTTGCAGCCATTTGGGGAATGAACCAGCAGATGCAAGACCTCTCTGTCTCTCTGCCTCTGCCTCTCTGTAACTCTGACTTTCAAATAAATAAATAACTCTTTAAAAAAGAAAAAAAAAAAGAAATAGTCTCTTTGGACTAATGGGGCTGAAATGAGCTAAGCTGTCATAATAGAATGCTAAATCCAATTCTAATTATCATGATAGGAATATAAATGTAGCTATAAAGAAATGACATAAAATAAAGATTCCTAGCGTCTCTGATTAAATTAATAATTCACCTCCCCCCTTTTTTGTTGTTGATCTTTGCTTCTATGATTTGTCTTAATTTCTTCATCTGCAGGCTGAGGCAAATATTGATTTTTAATAGATTTCATAAATATGATCTAATATTTATCTGAATCTCAACTTTTTATTTTTAATTCTAGACCATTGAAAACCAGAAAGAATTAAGAATTCTTGGTGATGACCTAAAAAAGCAACAAGAAATTGTTGTACAAGAAAAGAACCGTACCATAAAGAAGGAAGAAGAGCTCTCTAGGGCCTGTGAGAAACTGGCAGAAGTTGAAGAAAAACTAAAGGAAAAGGTGAATTTTTAGTTTTCCCTGACTTAACTTTTCTTGGTAATAAATTTTGATGCCCATAGACTAGAATCCAGGAATAACACATACATCCCCACATGTACAGATCTTAATGTTTTAAAATTTGTCAACCCATACCGTGGTCTTAAGTAACATTCCCTGTGAGGATTATATCATTCCAGAGACTTCATTCAGTGAGAAGGAGCCTTGTATCATTCAACCTGTATAGTACTGTTCCTCATCAAATATTGAGAACTACTTTGTTCTAGGCACTTGAGAGTCATTGGTCAAGGAAATAAAGATCCTTCCTTTGTGGGGATTCATTAGTCATTCTCTAAAATATAGGATTAACCATTACTGCCATCTCTTAGATGTTTATACTTTCCAGATTCATTTCTTTTATTGAAGTAAGATATACTATAATATCTGCTTCAGAGCAAAGACCCCTGTACCAACTGATTTGCCCAAGTGATTCTGAAGTCTACTCACAGAGAATCTTCACTATAAGCTAAGGGCATTGCCATGTGCACTATATTGTTTTTTCCTAAAATGTGTTTTCTTTTCATTCTTTTCATTTCTTTTTTCATGTAATTGAATTTACAAAACCTTGTCTCTGTTTCACGCTCCTCTTAAAGAAGTGAAAGAAATCACAGCCTGTGAAATGTAGTGCCTCAGTGTTTGTTTGGGCCACCCCTTAAGCATCTTACTAACGATGAAAGTAAATTATTTTTAAACTTTTTATTAAGGTAAGGAATCAGGGCAGGCCTTGTGGCACAGCAAGGTAAGCCACCACTTGGGAGGCTTCTATCCCAGATTGGAGTGCCTGGGTGTGGGCCCTGTCTCTGCTTCTGATCCAGCCTCCTGCTAATGCATACCTAGGAAGCAGCAGATAATGGCTCAAATACTTGGGTCCCTGCCACCCACATAGGAGAACTGGATTAATTTCCTGGCTCCAAGCTTCAGCATGGTCCAGTCCTAGTTGTTGCAGACATTTGGGAAATGAACCAGTGGGTGGAAGATTGATACCTCCCTCCCTCTCTCTCTCTCTCTCTCTCTCTCCCTCCCTCCCCCCCTCCCCCTCTCCCCCTCTCCCCCTCTCCCCCTCTCCCCTTCTCCCCCTCTTTCTCCCTCTCTCACATTCTTGCTCTGTTTCCAATAGATAAACATTTTTAAAAGATGAAAAATTATAGTTATTTGGTAGCTACTTTTATATATTAGTCTCTGCTTTTTTTACTTTGTCTCATTCTCACCATAGCTCCTTGTTCAACCTATATCAGTTTCCTAGGGCTGTTATAACAAATTAGCATTCACTTGGTAACTTATAACAACTGAAATTTATTCTGTTCTGGATTCTAGAAGCTCAAAGTTGAAGTGTCATCAGTACCATGATCTTAAGGCTCTAGAGAAGAAGCCTTCCTTTGCTTTTCCTAGCTTCTGGTGTCTCCCAATTAACCTTGTCATTCATTAGCTTGTAACTGTGTCACTGCAGTCTCTGCTTCCACCTTCATATGATGTTCCTTTCTGTCTCTGTGTCCTTTTTTGTCTGTTATGAATACACTCTTTGTTGCATTGAGAGCCACCCTCATCCATTAGGATGTTTTCTGTCCTTACCTCATCACAGTAAATTCACGTTCTGACATTCTTTGTAGACATGAGTTTTGTGTGGGACATTATTCAACCCACTAAGACACTGTGCATTTACTTTTAATGCTACTTGCCTGTTTATACTGGGGTGATAGGCAGGCCCGTGCTAATGATTACATAAGAATTTTGAGAAAATATAGAAAAAATAGTAATTATAAAAACTATAAATCTTAAGATTGAACAGTTCCAAGAAAAACAGCAGCAACTTCTTAGTGTTCAAGAAGAGATGAGTGAAATGCAGAAAAAGATGACTGAAATGGAAAATTTAAAGAATGAAATCAAGAACCAAGGATTAAAATTGGAACAAATGGAAACAGAGAGGCTTGAGTTGGCTCAGAAACTTCAAGAAAATTATAAAGAAAAGAACTCTATAACCAAGGAAAGAAATGATCTAAAGGAATTACAGGAGACATTTGAAATAGAGAGGGACCAACTTAAAGGATACATAAAAGAAATTGAAGCTACAGTAAGTTACACTCTTTTCCTTCATCTATTAAATGTTTCTTTAAAAACTGAGTCAATTCGAAAGAGGGGGACAACGTTGGGATAATGTTGTTGTAATACTCTTTAAATTTCACTTTCTCATTAATTAAGGGCCTACAAACAAAAGAAGAACTAAAAATTGCTCACATGAATCTAAAAGAACAGCAAGAAACCATTGATGAACTAAGAAGAAGCCTTTCTGAAAAGACAGCTCAAATGAAAAATACTCAGAAGGACTTGGAAAAATCCAACACCAAATTACAAGGGGTATGTCTTTTCTCTCTTCTGTAATCTGTCACCTCTTCCTTTCTCCACTGAAGAAAAAATAAACATTAAATAGTAGCTAAGTTATGGTTCATTCAATTAAGGGATTTTTTTAATTTTTATATTCATTTTATTTTAAAAGCCAAAGAGACACAGATAGAAATCTTCCATCACAGTTCCAATTCCCAGATGCCTGCAATGGCTGGGGCTTGTTCTGGCTGAAGGCAGGAGCCTAGAAATCAGTCTGGATCTCCCACATGTTCAGCAGAGTCCCAAGTACCTGAGCCATCATTTGCTGTTTCCCAGGGTGCACCTAGCAGGAAACTGAAATTGGAAATGGAGCCAGGACTTGAACCCAGGCTTCCGGTGTGAGGTGCAGAGGTCCCAAGTGACTTTTCAGCTGCTACACCAAAATTTGTTGAATGTGGAATAGGGCAGGCACAGTCCTAGGTTATAGAAATATGGGAACAAGGTAGACAAGTTTCCTAAAATCCTACCATCTATTTGAAGTGGAAGGAGGTAGCTTATAAGTAATCAATGGGCTAGGTAACATCAGATAATGTTAGATGCTCTAGAGGTGAGACTTGGACATGACTGAGCTAATTTGTGTTAAAAGCCTACTCTGGAGAGCATTTAACCTAGGCATTTAGCCAACATCCCACATTGAAGTGCCTGGGTTTCATTCACAATTTCAACTCTCCTAACTCCAGATTTCTTCCAGTGAAAACTCTGGGAGGCAATGGTAATAGCTCTCTCTCTCTCTCTTCCTCTCTCTGTAATCTGCCTTTCAAATAAATAACCTTTAAAAATATATATATATATATATATCTTTGTTATTTTTTAAAAGTCTATGCCAAGCATTGATACTGTGGATGTTAAATAAGACATGGTTCTTTCCCCCAATGTGGGCACATTAAAAAGTCCCTCAGGGCCAGCATTGTGGCATAGCAGGTAAGCTACTGCCTGTAATGCTGGAATGCCATATGGTTGCCTATTCGAGCCCTTGCTGCTCCACTTCAGATCCAGCTCCCTACTAATGTATCAGGGAAAGCAGCGGAGGATGACCCAAGTATTTGAGTGCCTGACACCCGCATGGAAGGTCCTAATGAAGCTCCTGGCTCTTGGTTTCAACTCAACACAGACCTGTTGCAGCCATTTAGGCAGTGAACCAGTGGATGGAAGATCTCTCTGTATCTCTGCCTCTAAAATAAATAAATAAATAATTTTTAAATCTCTCCATTCCAGTATAGTACATAGAGAAATATGATATGCAAAATTACATGGTAACTTCCCATAATCATGGGAAAGAGCATTCTATGTGTACACACAGAAAAAATTGACAAGTGGCAATGGGGCCCATCTGAAGATGCGACCCTACATGTATTAGAATATAGTCTGCTCTGGGGCTGGCACTTTGGCTCACTTGGTTAATCCTCCAACTGCAGCACTGGCATCCCATATGGGCACTGGGTTATATGGGCGCTGGGTTCTAGTACCGGTTGCTCCTCTTCCAGTCCAGCTCTCTGTTGTCGCCCAAGAAGGCAGTGGGGGATGGCCCAAGTGTTTGGGCCCCTGCACCCACATGGGGGACCAGGAGGAAGCACCTGGCTCCTGGCTTCTAATCGGCGCTGCGCTGGCCGTAGCAGCCATTTGAGGGGTGAACCAACAGAAGGAAGACCTTTCTCTCTCTGTCTCTCTTTCTTACTGTCTAACTCTATCTGCCAAAAAAATAAAAATAAAAAAAAAGAATATAATCTGCTCAACTTGTAGCATTTGGGAACTAACAATTGACTGAATTAACACCTTATTAGTAAAGAATAAGAATTGGTTCACTTTGAATCTAAGCTGGAAAGAAAGTTATGACAGAATGTGACTAGACAGAGAAGTTGTGAATAGCCTCAGTGAGAATCAAAGGAAGAGGAATAAACAGTAGGAGCAGGCTCTGAGGGTTCAAGATCATTGCCGTAGAATGTACCTGGTCTTTTCCCTTCAAAACTTGCTGGGGTGGGGTGGGGTGGGGAACAGGTGGGCATTTGTGATTCTGGCTAAGATACCACTTAGGACTCCCACCTCTGATATCAGATGCTGGGGTTTGAGTTCCAGCTCTGCTTCTAATTGCAGCTCCCTGCCAGTACATACCCTAGAGGCAGTAGTGTTGATGGCTTGGGTTACTTGGGTCCCTGCCACCCACAACCAGGAACACACCTGGATTGAATTCACAGCTCCTGGCTTCAGCCTAGTCCAACCCCGACTGCTATGGGCATTAGGGGAATAAACCAGTGGATGGAAGAGAGTCTCTTCTTCCTCCACCCCCCCCCCCCTTTTGCCTTTCAAATAAAAATTTAGCAATCACAGTAATATTCTCCACATAGTAACCTTGGTATTTTCTGAATATTGCTAGATCTTGGTGCTTCCTGAGGAACAGGAGCTACTTCCTAATGTTAAAGAAGTCAGTGAGACTCAGGAAACAATGAGTGAACTGCAGTTACTGAAAGAACAATCCAAAACCAAGGAGTCCACAACACCAGCAAGCATAGCAATGGAAAGGTTGACTGAGAAACTCCAAGAAAGTCATGAAGAGATAAAATCTCTAACGAAGGAAAGAGATGACCTTAAGTTGATAAAAGAAGCACTTCAGCTTGAACGTGACCAACTGAAAGAAGACATGCGAGAAAATTTGGCTAAAGTAAGTTTCCTCCCATGTAGTTAGGATTTTATTTTACAAAAAACAAGGTTTTGGAGAGGGGGCATTTTTGTCATAGTTAAAGTACAGTTACCATTCTTTAAATGTCACTTAATCATGAAGAAATCAGAAACAGAACAATTAAAAGTACTCATGAATATTAAGAAACGATTGAAACTGAGACACAAGGTTTCAGAGAAGGCCTATGTTTTCTTAAATATTCAAAAATGATTTGGAAAAAGCAGTGCTAAATTACAGGAAAGGTAAAAGCCAAAAATGAATTATTTTCTTCCCACCTTTAAACCTGCTCCTGTAACATCCCATGAGGCGTTACTGTCTTCCTCATTGCTTCACTCAGAAACTTGGGAATCATCCCTACTGATATCCCTTCCTCTCACTCACTCCTTAATTCAGTGACCAACCTTGTTGACATCAGTGGGTTTGCGTGTTCAAGTTCTCCCTCTCCCACTCTTTCTTGGTGTGTGTATGTGTGTGTACACACACGTGTGAAAATCCCTCCACTTTGTTTCTCACTGTGCCACCACCTACCCTAATCCAACTCACACCATGATTTTTTTCTCTAACTGGTCTCCCACGTTCATGTTCATACTAATCTTATCCATACCCCATTCTGAGCCCAGGTGCTCTTTTTTTAATTCCTTTCGTGTCTCAATAATAAAATTGAAATAAAGGTCAGAGTCCTGCATGTGACCCATGAAGCCCTGGACCCCAGACCTTGCTGCTCTACATCCTTAATTCAGCTCACACTTCCTGCTCATGCCCCAGCAACACTCATCTGCTCTCTGCATGTCACGGCCATCAGACGCTCTGCTCTCTCCACCTGTAGTCCTTCCATGCCTCCCTTTGCCTATCTAATGCTCTTATCCTCCAGATCACAACTGAAGCTTTGTATCCCTAATCCTTCCTAATCACTCACAATAACTAGATTTGATGTTAACACCCTGGTAAGATTTTGCATTATGTCTGTCTTCTCCCCTAACTTGTAAGTCTCAAAAAGACAGAGATCACATAAGTCTCATTTACTGTTTTATCTCCAACTGCTAGTAAGGATGCTGACAACACTGAGTCCTCAATAAAAGAGAGTTAAATGCCCAAATAATGGAAGAGTGGGAGAGGTGGAAAGATGGCTGTGTCCTGCCCTGACAGTTGGAGAAAGTGTCCTGATTCCTTTTTCCCTATGCTAAAATATCTCTGGAACTCAACTGTACTGTTTTATGATTCTCTTAAGATTCAAGAGATTCAAGGCAAACAAGAACAGTCATTCAGTATGAAAGAAAAAGATGAGACTACTAAAATCATGAGTGAGATGGAAAAATTGAAGGAAGAATTCAAAGCCAAAGATTCAGCACTAGTAAGAATAGAAATGGAAAAACTGAAGTTGTCCGAGAGACTTCAAGAAAGTCTCGATGAAGTGAAATCTGTGGCCAAGGAGAGAGATGACCTGGAGAGGCTGCAAGAAGCTCTTCAGTCAGAAAGCAAGCAGCTTAAAGAAGACATACAAGAAATCATAGCTAAAGTAAATTTCGTTTTATAACAATGTTTACTTTTTGTAAGTATATTTTCATGAGAACTTTAGGAAGTGGAATTACAATGGTTATAACTTTTCTATCCATTTCTTAAAGCACCTAGAAACTGAAGAGGAACTTAAAGTTGTCCGTTGTTGCCTAAAAGAACAAGAGGAAACTATTGATAAGTTGAGAGTAGATCTTTCAGCGAAGGAAACTGAAATATCCAGCATGCAAAAGGAATTGGAAATGACCAATGTTGAATTACAGAAAAAGGTAAGGGAGGGTGAAGGAACAGTGAGATGATACCTGAGGCATGTGACCCATTGGGTTAGAAAGACTACTATATTTGGCCTAGTGGTCGAGTTGCCTATTAAGAACTTTAGGGGCCAGTATTGTGATGCAGTGGGTTAAGCCACCACCTGCAAAGCCAGCATCCCAAATGAGCACCAATTCGAGTCACAGCTGCTCCACTTCTGATTTAGCCCCCTGTTAATGTGCCTGGTAGGCAACAGAAAACAGCTCAAGTGCTTGGGCCCCTGCCATCTACATGGGAGACCCAGATGGAGTCCCAGGCTCCTGGCTTCTGCCTAACTCAGCTTCAGCCTTTGTGTGGCCAGTCAGGGAGTGAACCAATGGATAGAACATTCTCTCCCTTTTTCTGTCTTTCCATCTCTATATATAACTCTGCCTTTCAAATAAATAAAGAAATCATTTTTAAAAAATAAAATAAAAAGACCTTTGAATCACGTATTAGTGTGTCTGGGTCTGGGTTCTACCCAGCTCCATTCCTGATTCTGGCCTCCTGTTCATGCAGACCCTGACAGATAGTGGTAATGATTCAGATGGTTGGGTTCCTCCACCTACACTGAGTTCCCAGCTCCTGACTTTGGTCTCCAGCCTGGAACTGTTACTGGCACTTGGGAAGTGAACCAGCAAACGAGGAAGCTCTCTCACTATCGTGCTGTCTTAACTCTCCCTCCCTGCTCACTGACTCTCTGCTGAAATAAATCAATAATAAAGATTGGTGTTTATGCACTAAATTGTTTTAGAAATCAACCTGCTTCTTTTGGCTTAAAATATATGTTTATTTGTGTATATGTACACATTTTTGGCTATTTTACCATTTTTAAGATCCAAGAGCTTTATGAGAAACCAGAACAACTTACTAGTGTCAAGGAAGTTTGTGAGCCTCAGGGAAAAGTGAGTGAACTGGAACAATTCAAGGAGCTTCTCAAAGCCAAGGAGTCAACACTACAAAATACAGAAAGTGAGAAACTTGAGTTAACCGAAAGACTTCAAAAAAGTCAAGAAGAAATAAGAATTATAATTAAGGAAAGAGATGAGTTGAAAAGGATACAGGAGGCCCTTCAAATAGAAAGAGACCAACTGAAAGGAAACATGAAAGAAATTACAGCTAAAGTAAGTTTCCCTCTTTTGTTGCTTTTTGGATACAAAAATAGGATTAGGTTGTATTCATTGTTAAGTTTTATTAATTTTCCTGTAATCTTAAAAGAACTGGCAACACAAATACTAAAAGCTATTTGCATTCATATCTGAGTGCCAAGATAATGTTAGTACAAGTAATATTTCAGAGAAGACAAACCAAGTGACGAATATTCAGATGCTAAATTGTAGACAAAAGTAGGCTTGGTTCTGTTAAGCTGGAAATTGACATCTGATTACTGTGTTTCTCATATCCTTTATGAAAGAGAAGAGTAGGCTAACATGTAAAGATGATTGCCTTAGTTTATGAATAATTCTTTCTTATGCTTAAGAAAAAAAAAGCTTTGCCCATATCCTAACTTATTTTATTTTCTCAGATCCAAGAACTTGAAGAAAAAGAACAGCAGTATATTCAGGTAAAAGCTATGAATGAGTCTCAGGCAAAAATGTGTGAAATGGAACACTTGAGAGAACAATTTGAGACCCAGAAGTCAACACTGGAAAACGTAGAAATGCAGAATGTACAACTGAGTCAGAAGATCCATGAAAACCTTGAGGAAATGAGATCTGTATTAAAAGAAAGAGATGACCTTAGGGAAATGGAGGAGACTCTCAAAGCAGAGAGAGACCAGCTTAAGGAAAACCTAAGAGAAATTCTAATTAAAGTGAGTTACCATCTTTTCCCCATCTAGTAACTGCAACTGTGTGTCCTAAAGGAACAGTGGGCCACAGGGGTCATGGGAATGTAAACCTTTGAGGAAAGTTGGGGGTCATGAGGAGATAGGGGATATTTGCTAAGACTTTCCACATTTTTCATTAAGTTTGTTTTTAACCTAAAACATCCAATTGTAGCCAGTCATAGACACATTTGGGTAGCTGGACAAAGATATTTATAGAAGCATACTCATTGCAGCAAATTGCAGTAACCAAATAAAGCAAACCACAAAATAGGGAAATTTCTAACTATCTTTTAGTGGAAACTGGTTAAATGTGCCATTAATCATGGAGTTCTATGGCATGGATATAGAGTAGGATAGAACTACAGTGCTGATTTCATGTTAGGGATTAGGGTTAAGTTGCAAAGTCTACCTAGAATGAATTGACATCTGAAAGAAGGGTAGAGAGTGAGGACAGGAAAGCCTCAGAAAAGGAGTAGAATGATTCTTCTTATCCTATACATTTCTGTTCTGTTTGAATTGTATTATCCTCTATGTATTATTTTTCTTTGTCTAATAAAGGACCTGGAAAAACAAGAGGAACTAAAAATTGCACACATGCACCTCAAAGAGCACCAAGAAACTGTTGATAAACTGAGAGAGATTATTTCAGAGAAGATAGATGAAATAGCAAATATGCGGATGGATTTAGAAAGCTCAGATTCTGCCTTAAAAGCACAGGTATGTATTTGTTTTTAGCTGTAATCTGAGCAGCTGAGAGTTTGAATTGGGTCCTTTGTGTAATGAAACAGGATCAGAATCACCCTCAAATTGAAGACAGGTGAAGATTTGCCTGTTCAGTTTGGAAAGTATTGTTGAGTTTTTTTGTCTGTATCTATTACTACTCTAACTTGTTATATGATTAATATCAAGATCCAAGAACTTCAGGAGAAAGAATGTCAACTTATTAAAGTAAAAAATGATCTCCGAGAAACTGTGTATCAAACAGAGCAATTGAAGAAGCAATTAGAGGCCCAGAATTCAATTCTGGAAAGTACAGAAATGGAGAAGTTAAGATTGACTCAGAAACTTCATGAAAATCTTGAAGAAATAAGACTTGTTACTAAAGAAAATGATGACCTGAAAAGAGTAAAAGAAGCCCTCAAAATGGAACGAGACCAACTTAGGGAATGCCTTCAAGAAACAGAAGCTAAAGTACGTTACACTGTGTCTCTTCCTAGCAAGTGAATGTGATATTTCCTTATAGCAGTGAACCTTGCTTTGAAACAAGTGGTATTGTTGCAAGAATAAAACAGTATAACTTTTCAAATGGAGAAGTTAGTATTGTTTTTCAAAATTACTAGTCTGTAACCAGCACTTTATAGATTTTATGCAGTGTCTATACTGACTCAGTTGTTACAATAAAGAAAACTATATAAAGATACTTCAAAAAGTTCATGAAAAGTCTGTATTATAATGCACATAATATGCGTGTGATTCTCAAGGTAATATATTCCGTAATTATCAAATTATGTAGGCCCAAATTAGTAGGCCCTTATCTTCATGCTCCAAAATAAACTTACCGGAAGTTCCCCACAAGTCATTCTTTATAGTAATTTGTAATTTACAAATGGAAAGCAATCTAAATGTTCTTAAGAAGGAAACTAGGTATATATGAGTGGTATGCCAAAATACTGTGTACTCTTAACAAAAAAAAGAAAAGAGAGAAATAGATGGATTTGAATGTCCTGTTTAGAAGCCCAACATAACTTCTAAGGAGGAAAATAAGCTATAAAATAGTGTTTGTATAAAATATTTGTCCCAGGAAAGTAAGAGTAGCATATGTGGAGATGAGAAGAGAAAAATTTATGTTACTATTTTTAAGAAAATATTTCTTGATTAAAAATACTAATTGACATTAAGCTATATCATTGTTCTTAAATTTTTCTAATAATAAAGGATCTGAAAAAACAAGAGGAACTAAGTATTGCTCACAAGGATCTGAAAGAGCACCAAGAAACTGTTGATAAACTCCAAGAGATTGTTTCTGAGAAGACAAATGAAATTGCGAATCTGCAAAGAGATTTAGAAAAGTCAAATGCTAAATTACAAGAAAAGGTACTTTGTGGGGAACTTGTTTGAATACATATTTGATTTATTTTGTTCCTGAAACCTTTAGGGATGTAACATGGCTCAGCCCCATTGGAAAGCAGCTTGTCAGTATTTACTCCTGCAGAATATATACTTGCTTGAAAGCTCAGCATTTCCACTCCTTGGGTATGTACTCAAGAGAAAAGAGTGCATACTAACTAACATAAAAAAAAAAAAACATTAGAAGAATGGCCATAGCAGCCTCCTATAGTACAGCGAAAAACTGGAAACAATGCAGATGCCTTTCATCAGGACAATGGATAAACACATTGTGATAAGTAGATTAAACAGGAGCTGATATAGGATGGTAAAGGTCAGAATAGTGGTTACCTCCAGAAAGGGGTGCATGGGTACTGAAAGGAATGCTAGAAATGTTCTCTGTTTTAATCTGGGTTATGGGATTATAAACGTATATACATGGGTATATCAGAAATAATTGAGCTTATTAGAGTGACATGGAAAGACTATTAACTTAATCCATTTAAAAACTATTACTTATCCTTGCCTAAAAATCTGTATCCTAACATATTATTTTATGATTATCTTAAGATTCAAGAACTTAAGACAAGTGACCATCAACTTTTTAAGTTAAAAGAAGGTATCAGTGAGATGCAAAAACAACTCAAGAACCAAAGTTTAACTCTCAATAAAATAGAAATGGAGAATTTAAATTTGGCCCAAAAACTTCATGAAAACCTTGAAGAAATGAAATCTGTAATGAAAGAAAGAGATGATTTAAAGAGAATGGAGGAGAATCTCAAACTGGAGAGAGATCAACTCAAAGAAAACCTACAGGAAACCATAGCTAGAGTGAGTTGTGTTCCTTCTTCATACCCTGTAAACCCACTACTATTTTACTATTTTTTTTTTTTTCGACAGAGTTAGAGAGAAAGGTCTTCTTTCCATTGGGTCACCCCTCAAATGGCCGCTATAGCCAGCGTGCTGCACCAATGCAAAGCCAGGAGCCAGGTGCTTCCTCCTAGTCTCCCAAAACAGACTGTCCTTGCTCCAGGGATTGATTTTAGCTCCTTTGTCAAAGATAAGTTGGTTGTAGATGCACTAAATGCTGGCTAGGGCTACAGCCATGGTGGAAAACAGTATGGCGATTTTTTTTTTTAATTTTTTTATTTTTATTTTTTTTATTTTTGACAGGCAGAGTTAGACGGTAAGAGAGAGAGAGACAGAGAGAAAGGTCTTCCTTTTTCCGTTGGTTCACCCCCAAAATGGCCGATACGGCCAGCGCGCTGCGCCGATCTGAAGCCAGGAGCCAGGTGCTCCTCCTGGTCTCCCATGTGGGTACAGGGCCCAAGCACTTGGACCATCCTCCACTGCCTTCCCGGGCCACAGCAGAGAGCTGGACTGAGGAGAGGCAACTGGGACAGAATCCGGCGCCCCAACTGGGACTAGAACCTGGGGTGCCGGCACTGCAGGCAGAGGATTAGCCTAGTGAGCTGCAGCACCGGCCAACCTACTACTTTTAATATAAAATGCTGGGCTCTGTAAATATTGTTGGTGAGAAAGTGAATGTTGCAACCTTCGAGTGGGACAGTTTTAACAATATCTTTTCTAAAATGTATCAGCATTTACATTTGGAACAGCAATTCCAGTTCTATGAATTTATCCTAATACTATAGTCACACATTTGGGCAAAAATACAAGTGTTCACTGCAGCATTGTTTAGGATGACCAAAATCTAGAAGCAGTCCAAGTATCCACCAATAAGGCAGTTACAGGGGTTCATCTGCATAACAAAATGTTAAGCATAAGAATGGAGTACTCTTTATGCAGTGCCGTTTTAGAAAGTTGTCAGGGCTCTGGCACTGTGATATAGAGGGTTAAGATGCCCTCTGTAATGCCAGCATCCCATATAGGTGCTGGTTTGAGTCCTAGCTCTTCCATTGCCAATCCAGCTCCCTACTAATGCACCTGGGAAAGCAGCAGAAGATGATCCAAGTTCTTGGGCCCCTGTACACATGAGGGGAAACCTAGAAGAAGCTACAGGCTTCTGACTTTGGCCTGGCCCAGCCCCGGCCACTGTGACCACTTGGGTAGTAAACCAGCAGATGTAACATCTCTGTGTCTCCCTGTCTCTTTGTAACTTTGCCTTTTTCAAATAAATCTTGGCGGGGGGGGGGGGGGGGGGGGGTGGTGGTCAGGCAGTAGTAGGAGAAAAGCAAGTGGCACAGTTCCACAGGGTGCAGGACAAAGACAGGAAAGATAGGGGCAGGAATGTGCACTTGGATATCCTTTCTGCACTTTATCATTTTGTGGTAATGAAATGGTTGTTTTTAATGGAGCCCACATGTTTAAGATTTGGTTTAAGCTAATGATTAAGAAAAGCTGATATGCCTTTATATCCTAGCATTTTTCTTTTTCTTCTAAAAATAAAGGATCTGGCAACAAAAGAGGAACTAAAAGTTGCTCATATGCATTTGAAAGATCAGCAAGAAACTATTGGTAAATTAAAAGAGAAATTTTCAGAAAGGACAACTCAGATTTCAAATATTCAGAGGGATTTAGATAAATCAAACGATGAATTGCAGAAAAAGGTATGTATTGTTTTGTTCTTCTTTTGGGAATAACTGTGTCCAGAATTACCTGTGGAATGAGAAAGGATATAGACATATAAATACAAATACAAGTTGAATAGCCTTAATCCAAAAATCTGAAATTTGAAACTTTTTAAGAGCAAGAACATCATGCTCAAAAACTTTCAGATTTCAAATTTTCAGATTAGGAATGTTGAACCAATGCAAGCTGTGCAAATATTCCAAAATCCAAAAATACCCAAGATCTGAAATATTCTTGGTCCCAAATATTTCCTTTAAGGAATATTCAACCTGTGTTTATGTATACACTAACAAATACACTCTATGTTTCTTCCCTGAAAGAATTCTATTTGCATTCTAATTTGTTTTATAATTTTCTCAAGATTCAAGAACTTCAGAAAAAAGAACTTCAACTGCTTAAAATGAAAGACGATGTTAGTAACACTCATAAAAAAATGAGTGAAATGGAACAGTTGAAGAAGCAATACGAGGCTCAGAGTTTATCTGTGCAAAGTGTGGATAAGGATAACTTGCACTTCACTAAGAAACCTTATGAAAACCTCGAAGAAAGCAGAACCATAGCTAAGGAAAGCATTGAGCTGAGGAGGATAAAAGAGTCTCTCAAAATGGAAAGAGACCAATTCAGAGAAATCATTAAAAAAATGATAGCTGGAGTGAGTTCAGAATCTTCACTTATCTAGTAACTAGTTATAAGAATCAAACTTTGCAAATAATAATGATAATGATTGTTTCTGGAAGCTTCTACAACTAATAAAGGATAGTGAGAAAACTATAATTTTCACACAATAAGAACCAATTTTAAAAAGTCAGTTTTTCAGAAAATACAGTTTAATTTTCATCTTTAAGAACGATGTTAAAGCAAACTGTTTCCCTTAATACTATGTTTTTAAACTTTTTTCTGAGATTTATATTTATTTTGAAATTCAGAGTCATAAAGAGAGGGAGAGACGAGAGACACCTTCCATCCACTAGTTCACTTCCAAAGATGGCCGCAATGGCCAGGGCTAGGTCAGGCCGAAGCCTGGAGCCATGTGCTTCATTTGGGTCTCCCACATGAGTGCAAAGACCCAAACTTGGGCCATCCTACCCTGCTTTCCCAGGCACAGGGAGCTGGATCTGAAGCACAGCAGCCACCTGGGATGTCAGCATTGCAGGTGGTAACTTAACATGCTATGCCACAACACTGACCCCACTATGTCTTAAACCTAATTGAATCCTCTAAAAAATAACAGAAAGTTCAGACAATAGCTGTATGAAATCTTGTGAAAGTCTTTCATTTCCATATTTGAAAAAAAATATTTTGCAGTCTCAACAGAAATACCTAACCCTTGGGAATCATCTTTATATCAACCCTAATTAAATCTATAAACAGATTTAATTCATTCAACAAATACTTATTGACAGTCAATCATTCTTCTAGGTACTGTGGTGAACAATATAAGCAAGTGAGAGAAAATGTTTCGTACTTTTGATCTGAAATGCAAACTATAAACAGTAAATGAATTTCCTGTTCCAGCATGATGGAAAGAATATATATGAATAGGGCTTGGGATGCTATAGAAAGCCAGATGTTTTTGCTAGAGTATTTAGTTGGTAGCAGTAACTCTAATGCAGAGATTTTGTTTGAAGAAAAGAAACCAGAAATAAATCTAAAACTTATTAGCAATTACAAAGAAGGGATCATACCTCTAAAATATATACGATTCTCCTACTTCTTCCTCCTACCATGCCCCCCAGTGAGTGAATTTTTTAATTTCACTCATCAGAATTTTTTCTGAGCATCTTAACATTGTATTTGAGTTAAAAATGTGATATTGCATTTACTACTGAAATGATATAAAATGTAATTGAGTATTTGGTTACATATTATATGTGAATATAATTATAGCTGAAACCCTGTGTATTTCTTGTACCACACCAGGACCAACAGAACAGCAAAGAGCTAGTAGAACATGAGAAAGTGTTAATGGCTGATGGACAACACCACCCTACAGAAAGCCTGAGAGAAAAATGCTTTAGGATAAAAGTAAGTGCCCCATGTGAAAATAGCATATGAATATTAGAACCTTTCCAAAAGCTTTTTGAAGCCTGAAATGGAATCGAAGGAACCTCTGTGGAACAAGTAAATAGTGCTCAGTATTTTTCTAAATAATATCTGGTTCAGGTATTAAGGGTGTGCATATTTATTTACATATACGAACAAAGCAATGGGAGTCTGATTTTACCTGAAAGAGGTAAGCGACTGAGCCATTCTGGTGTCTGGCACATCACAGATAGAGGAAATAGTGAGTCCAGTGCTCCTGGAATGTCATCCTGCCTGGCAGCGGGGAAGCTAAGAAAGGAGATCAGAGAGTTAATGGGAGGAGGCAGGCTGTGGGGCCTTCAGAGAACGTTGAAGTAATAGGGGAGGGGATGGAGATCCATGGAGATGAGAGACGTACTCTACCTTACATTTTAAGAGGCTACTGACTATTGCATTGAAAATAGAGTGGAAGCAGGAAGACCATTTAAAAGATCAGTTTCAATAATCCAGGCAGAAGCAGTGGTGGCTTGGCACACACAGGTAGCCATGGGAATAGTGAGAAGTACCCAGTTTCTAAAGGTAAGGACAGGATTTACTGTGACCCTTGCTAGACTACATGATCCCTAAGGATGTGTTTGGATTGTTGACTGTATCACTTAGCATTCCTGACAGCAGTCATTATTCCAGAGGCTCCTCCATACTGTAAGGTGACTCACCTGAAGATCAAAGACCAGAATCCCTTCCAACATAGACCAGCATCTAGTTTTTACTTAACTTACTGAAAACAGAAACTATTTCTTCTGCTGGTTAGCTCCTTGGACTAAACCTATCACTTACTACACAGTTGCAGCAACTTGAATTTAACATGTTCTTCTACCTGTGCTCTGACCAGGATACCACCTGCTTGGTCATTCAAGCATAAAGCCCAGACTTAGTGCCTGTCTACCATATGCCAGTTGGTTTCCCTCATGAGATGGATTTTATTGCTCCATTTGTAAACAGTGAAACTGAGGCTCAGAGAACTTGTTCAGCAGTTGCCCAAGGTTACACAGCTTGTAAATTGGCAGAATATGAATTTGGACACAAACAGATACAGAAACATTTATACAGTTTTATTTCCTTCAAGCTGTAGTGTCTATACCGCTTTTAATATTGCACATACATTATACATTTTATTTGATCCCCTAAAAAGTTTTGTGGCAATTACTGTCATTGAGAAAACAGCTCAGTGATTGCCCCAGTGAAAAAGTAAAATAGTTAAGTCCTAACGGCTAGCTCTGATACAGGGATAGAAAACAGCCACGCAAACAATAGCAGTGAAGCGGCTATACCAAGGTGACGGGTATACAGTTTGAATCTTTTTCTCTTATTTAATTTACTCACTCACACAGCCCTCAATAACTATATAGAAGCTACTATACACAGCAGATTGAATTCACCCAGATTTCTCTTCAGACTTGGTCAGAGCTCATTCAGATCCTGGATGTTCAAAAGACTGAAAGAAACAGCATCTAAATGATAATGATTGTTTCTGGTTTTCTTTTGTTGTATTTGCTTAAACTTTTTAAATTTCCACAATAATTATATATTATTTCTATAATTCAAAATCAATTACAGTTTCCCCTTTAAAAAAAACCACAAAGATCTTAATTTATTTATTGCTCACCAAAATTGTTTAAGTTTCATTACAATTCTAGGGTTAGAACTAGTTATTGTTAAATTAGAATGAATTATTACATTGAATGGATTCTAATTTCCTTTAGGAGCTTCTAAAAGGATACTCAGAAATGGAGAATCATTATGAGTACTTGAATAGAATGTCTTTTGATTTGGAGAAGGAAATTGAAACCCAAAAAGAGCTTTCAATTAGAGTAAAAGCAAACCTGGCACTTCCATATCCACAAGCCAAACAGATTCAAAAACTTCTTACTGCAAACCAGAGATGTTCCATGGAATTCCATAGAATCATGAAGAAACTTAAGGTACCTCCTTCTTTTAATAATATACCTGTAAATATGCTATACATTTCAGTTTCAAACATCAACATATTTAAGTCCTGCTTTGGGAATTGGCATACCTCTATTTAATGTACTTAGTACCAAAGATTACATGGTTCTGAGAATAGTATGAGCAAGATTCTCTGAGCATCTTATACCCATTTGTTCAGCAAAATCTGAGCTCTGCTGAGGGGTTCAGAAATTGTGTCATGGTGTTTAATACAAGCACTATGGTAAAAGATCTCATAACCAGTGGATGGGGCAGACATATAATCAGGTAGTATAGTGTGTGACAGAGGTATTTTTGGGTTTTATCCGCATGATATACCAGATAAGAAATTGCAGAAGATGAGTACTATGATGGAAGCCAGAATGTGACCAGTTCAGGTTAGAGTTCATTTGGTACATAATGGCCTATGGATAGTTAACTCTCCATGGTGGTAGTAACAGGATCAGGTTGCCATTTAAGTGCTTCACTACAAAATAAAGGAGAAATGAGTTTGAGGGAGATAAGCCTAGTGGCAGAGGCAAGAGGCAGTTAAGTGGTTCAGATAACATTATGTGTGACTATGGCACTAGAGAAAGCTTCATAGACATGGAGAGGGCAAAAGGGATTTGGGAAATATTTAGTGGCTTAAATATTGTAGTGGCCTGACTTGTGCTTGATAATGTAGGAAAGGGAGAGAGGTTGAGTCCTAAGATTTGTGCTTAACTAAAATTTTAGATTGTAGCACCATTAAGAGAAATAAAGAAAAAAGGGAAGTGAAGAAAGGTGGGTAAGGCAGGAGAAATCAGGTGTTTAGCTTGAGATAATTTTGTGGTGAGAAAACCCATGATGAAACATCCAAGAAAACAAAATGAGGCATTTAGATGTGAGTCACATTTGGCAGGAGAAAAATCAGGGCTAAGATCTGGGATTTATCAGCATGCAGATGACAGGTAATAGAACACATATTAGTGACATACGTAACAGAAGCATAAGAGCCTTGGGGTAAGAAGAGAATTTCAGACCAAGATTAATGTCCAAGAGGCAGAGCAGAAAGGAAACAACACTTGAGTTCAAGGTTAGAAAATGCAAAGAGATGAGGGAACCAAGCAAGTGCTCTCCATAGAGTAGAGTATGTCAAAGAAGAAGTGGCCAGGAGTGGCAGATGTTTCAGAAATCTAGATAATGGACTGAAGATAGCCCCTCCATCTGGTGATAAACAGGCTCATTGGTGACCATTGCCAGAACAATTTTAGATGAGTGGTTATGGAAGAGACCAGATTATAAGAGGTTAAGGGATGGTGGAAGTTGAAAAAATAGGAAACAGATACCTGCCTCACCTAAATAGATAGCCCCTCAGGTCCTGACGATTCTTTTGTACAGTGTGGCAGTCAGATACCCAGAAATTACTCATGAGATCCATGAACACATGACGTTGAAATTATTGTCACCTTGAACACCTAAATATGTTTGGCTAGGAAATCTTGAAGCAGGTAACCCTTTTTTTATCAGTTACCAAGTCACAGTCAGCAAAAGAGGATGTTGAAAATGAATCTCTGGTGTCTACGTAGGAAACCTCTGTGATCAGCAGTATAGTTAACAACAATAAAAAAGAACAATAGTAAAAGGGAAGTTGGTAGGAAAAGGGGGAGGCACTGAATTTTCAACTGGAGAAACACCCAGTAGAAAATCAAAAATATAGAAGTTGAGATCTGGAATTTATTCTCTCAAGATGCTAAGAGGGGAAAGTCTTCCCCACTTCACAGAGGATACTGAAAAATGAAAGACCTTGTTTTACTTCATGATCTCCACCTGGCTAAAACATCCTGTTATTGTGATGAAACTTTCATCTTCTAATTTGCTTGATTTATTTTTTTGCAAGTATGTGTTAAGCCATGTTACAAAGATAAAAGAAGAACAACATGAATCCACCAATAGATTTGAAATGGCTTTTATTGATGAAGTGGAAAAGCACAATGAGTTGCTAATAAAAATACAGCATCTTCAACAAGATTATGATGTCCCATCCAAAGATGTAAGGATCCTCAAATTGAACCAGAATCTGGATCTACATATTGAGGTATAATTTATTTTAAAGAAATCTAATTAGATTTTAAGCTTTTATGTCACATGGAAAAAAACGTTTCCATGTACTGAAAGCCATTATCATTGACCAGAAATGAAAACTAGATGACAGAGTGAGAACTGGCCAGATATAAATAAAGACTGCCAAGTAATGGATTGCCAGCTCTTCAGACCTCCACGAACACAGAAAAACACATTTAACATTAGCAAGTGGGAGTTCTTGGAACCCCAGAATAAATTTATAGATGCCTCCTAAAACTTTGTCCATCTGTGACTGGAAGTCAGAAATCTTTTTATTCTACCAATTCCACATAGAATGTCTTGCTGTCAGCCAGCAACATAAGGCTGGCATCCAATTCCCAACATAGATGTAAGACCTTCTGTATGCAGTAGAAAACGTTCCTCCAGAAGCCTTTATTGATTGTGATAGTAAGTCACATATTTTTCATTTTGACAAGGTTTAACTCTAACAGAATTTATAAATGTACTCCTATTACATATACTGCTAAAATTATATTGTGATAATAGTTAGAATGAAGTGTTAAATTAGAATTGTATTTCTTAGTCTACTGTGAAAACAGAATACTAAGAATCCAGTAGATATTTTCCCCTTTTCTGATATTTGTATGATACTTGGATAGAAATTTCCTTAATTTTTAGGCGATTCGATGTCTATTTTTCACACAGGAAATTCTCAAGGATTTCTCAGAAAATGACTTCCCTAGCATAAAGGCTGAATTTCAACAAATATTAAGTAATAGGAAAGAGATGACTCAGTTTTTAGAAGAGTGGTTAAATACTCACTTCGATGAAGAAAAGCTTAAAAATGGCATCCAGAAAGAAAATGATAGCATTTGTCAAGTAAATAACTTCTATAATAATAAAATAATTGTAAGTATTGATTTTTATTGTGCCTCATTCTTTCTGTTTGGTTTGATTTTTCTGTCTCATTCTTCAGAGGGCTTAGCATGACTTAATTTAAGGGTATTTAATTTGTTTATATATGCTCTGTAGAAATAGCTGATTTTTGTAAAACCTATTCTTTAGTGTATTGTGCTCCCTTAAGATAATTAAGTTTATCAATTTAACCATATTGCTGTGTAATACGCAGTTTCCACTGAATCCTCTTATTCTCTTTCCCTGCTCCTTCTCATTGTTTTATATGAACTGAGCCCTTTCCCCAGGTATCCTCAGGCAGGCCTGGTATAGCTATGTCAGGTCACAAAGATAATTACGGATGAGACAAGTAAGACACTTGCAGTGAACATTAGGTACATCCCACCAGAATTAGGAAGTAAAAAAAGTGCTCATTGACCGTTATTCCCTGCACAGAAATAAAGATCGCCAGATTAATTACTAAAAGTCAGTGAGCTGCTGTTTTCCCTTAAACACTGAAGTTTGGAATGAAGCAGGAATAGATAATGGTTGAGTTTACTAGCTATGCTCTGCTGTTAGATGCAATGTTTCATTATCAGCCATGAAGTATATAATGATTTGAACCTGGACAGTTCTTCAGTTCTCCATATGCTAGTATTAATCTTATCAATTGAGATTATCCTCCAGATCAGTGTAAATCCTTGCCAGTCCTTATTCTTGTGATTATTGACATCCAGCATCGATGCAAACCACCAAAAAAAAAAAAAAAAAGTTCACATTCTTTTGTTTTTGTTTTTGTTTTTGTTTTTGTTCAAGGAATATAACTTCATGCACTTAATATATACAGATTTGGGAACATGGTGATTCTTCCCCCCCTGCCTGCCTCCCTCCCACCTTTCTTTCTCCTCCCTCTTCTTTTCCCATTCTTATTTTTGTACAGAGATAACTTTTTCAGTTAATTTTTATATTCATCAAATTAACCTTACACTAAATAGAGAGTTCACTGGATAGAATGAAGGAAAAAATAAAACAAACAAACAAACAAAAAAAAAACTGTTCAACAGTCAAGACAAGGGCTGTTCAAAATCATCACATCTCAAAGTGTTAGTTTTGCTCCTATAGATTACATTTTAGATACTCTGTTAATTACCACAGATCAGAGAGACCATATGATATTTGTCTTATGGTGACTGGCTTGTTTTCACTAAGTGTGATGGTTTCCAGTTGCATTCATTTTCTTACAAATGAAAGGATCTCAGTTTTGTTTTGTTTTTTTTTTAACTGCTTTGTAGTATTCCATAGTGTATACATACCATAATTTCTTTATCCAGTCTTCAATTGATGGACATCTGAGTTGATTCCATATGTTAGCTGTTGTAAATTGATCAGGGATCAACATGGAGGTACAGATCACTCTTTTATATGCTGATTTCATTTCCTTTGGATAAATTCCCAGGTGTGGGATGGCTGGGTCACATGGTAGGTCTGTATTCAGCTTTCTGAGATATCTCCATATTGTCTTCCACATTGGATGTACCAGTTTACATTCCCAGCAACAGTGGATTAAGATACCCTTCTCCCCACATCTTCACCAGCATTTGTTGCTTGTTGATTTCTGTGTGAGAGCCATTCTAACAGGGGTGAGGTGAAACCTCATTATGCTTTTGATTTGCACTTCCCTGATGGCTAGTGAGCATGAGCATTTTTTCATGTGTCTATTGGCCATTTGAATTTCCTCTCTTGAAAAATGTCTGTTCAGATCCTTTGCTCGTTTCTTGACTAGATTGTTTGTTTTGTGGTTGTTGAGTTTCTTGAACTCTTTTTAGATTCTAGCTATTAATCCTTGGTCAGTTTCATAGTTTGCAAATATTTTCTTCCATTCTGTTGGTTGCTCTTCACTTTGCTAAGTGTTTATTTTGCAGTTCAGAAGCTTCCTAATTTGATGTAATCCCACTTGTTAATTTTGGCTTTGATTGCCCTGCCATATTTTCAGGAACGTTCCTATCATTTGCTCTGGATTTGTTTTGTATTTTCAATGGGAGGTTTTCTGTCTTCACATTCTTTCATGATGATGGCTTTCTTTCTGTGTTTCTGTGTATTGCACATCTGTAAGCATCTTTTGTAAGGCTGGACAAGTGGTTCTCCTTGTTACAGAAGGTCTTTATTTCACCTTCATTTATAAATGAGAGCTTTGTGGGGTAAAGTATTCTGTGTTGACAGTTTTTCTTTCTCTTAAGATTTGGACTATATTTTGCCATAGTCTTCTAGCCTGTAGGGTTTCTGATGACAAATCACCTGTGAGTCTAAGGTGACTTAGAAGGTAATCTGGCTTTTTCTCATGCACATTTTAAAATCCTTTCTTTATGCTTTACTATGGAAAGTCTGATTACAGTGTGTTATGGTGAAGTCCTTTTCTGTTCATATCTGTTACAGGTTCTGTGTTCTTCCTGTACTTGGACGTTCCTTTCTTTCTCCAAGTTAGGGAAGTTTTCTGTAATTATTTCACTTAGCATGCCCACTAGCCCTTCTCTCTTTCCACACCTCCAGGCACTCCTAAGACCCAGATGGTGGGTTGTTTGATAGTATCCCACATATCTCCAACACTGTTTTTTAGTTTCCTAATTTCTTCTTATTTTTGGTCTGACTGTAAAATTTTCATAGATTTATCTTCTAGCTCCAATAGTCTTTCTTCTGCCTCACCCACTCTGTTGTTAAGGCTTTCTGCTGTATTTTTTATTTGATCTATTGAATTCTTCATTTCTAGTATTTAATTTTCATTTCTCTTTAAGATCTCAATTTCATGGGAAAAATTGTTATCCATATATGGCTTTCTTTAGTTTGTGGATTTGCTTCTGGTTGGTTGCCTTTGAGAAATCTGATGATTAATTTTTTTAATTCCATTTCCAGCATTTCCTCAATCTTCATCTTCACATTCTAATATTGAAATATTATAGTGTTCCTTTGGGGGACTCATCATGTCTTACTTATTCTCTATTCTGGAATTTCTGCATTTATTTTTAGGCATTGGTAAAAATGTTTTCGTCTGATGGCTTTTATCTTTCATCTGTGCTTTTGTTGCTTAGTGGTACATCTATACTTCCAGTGAATACCAAGAGGTGTGTGGTAGATATGACCAGGGAGCTCTGTTCAGTACCAGGATGGGGCAAGTATCCAGGGTAACACCCTAGTTGGGTGTGGTATCTCTCCTCTGATTAACTGGATGGAAAGGAATTGTCACCTCTGTTGGTGCGACCACCCCTTCTCCTCAGAGCTGAGGACGTCCAGGTGTTAGTCCCCAGTGTGCTTAACACTCATCCACACCGTTGTATAAACCACACATATGATCCGTGGAGTCCTTCCTGTGAGCACAATTCCCTCTGCTATGAGCTGGTGCAGGTAACCAAAGAGCTCTGAGAGTGTGAGGAAGCTCTCTGTGGTTGCCTAGAACCCAGCCACACCCTGCCTCCTGTCGTGCAGTCACAGTGTTTTCTCAGTCTCAGCTCCAGGGCTCTCAGGGTCCAGGAGTGCCAGTGGGGCCACTCTACCCTGCTAGCTTGTCCTATCTACAAGGAAACTAAGGTGTTCCCAGAGCAGCTGTCTGTGTGTATTTCAGCCTGCTGGATCGAGTCTGGTCCTCTGAACCAGGTTCGATGTCAGTGGGGAACACGGCTTTTTCTCTCTGGTTATATCTGTGGTTTGCAGGCATGCAAAATACCCACCCAGTGCAGACCCGCTTGCTTTCCAAATGTGCTGGGCATGTAGGGAAGTCCCACAGGTGGCACTTCCCTTCCATGGGGATGGCTCCTCCTCCCCTCCCATTGCCAGTGGGTACAACCGGTTCAGTGGAGGCAATCTCCCTTAGTTTTTCCTGAACTGCTGTGGTTACCGCTTGGGTGGAGGGTGAACCGAACAATTGCTGCGTGCATGCACAGGAAGTAGGGGCAGCCACTACCTGCCTGTGTCCAAAAATGGCACTAGCCCTCCCACTGCTGGCTGCAGGTCTCAGTTGTAGCAGGGAGGGCGGGGAAGGGAATGAGACATGCTTCTTTATTTTTCCCCCACCTCTGGATGAGTGGTTGCCCTGCTGTCTTGGGGATCTGGGTATGACTCTAAAAGGTGCAATTCACTAAGCTCTCCCTCCCACTGTATCAGCAGAGGATCCAAGCTGAGTATCTGCTCCCCCTGCACAGGTCCAGGCCATTTCCACAGCCTCCACAGGATCTCCTACCAGAGCTCCCTTGTAGCTTGACCCTGAGAGTGCACCCTCTCCACTCTTCCAACACCAGTTTTGCCCAACATAAATCAGACTGCCCTGTTCCAATTCCACCATCTTGGAACCCCAATGTTCACATTATTCTAAAGTGCTGTACTAGGATGTTCTAACTAACAAATTTCAGCATACACATTGTCTTACAATTATTCTTAGCTTTTTTTATATATGAATCATTTTATAGCTAGAGTTATGTTTTACTGTTCAACAGGCTGTAATAAATGAATCAACAGAGTTTGAAGAAAGAACTGCTACTGTATCTAAACAGTGGGAGCATGACCTGAAATCAATGAAGGATAAAAATAAAAAACTGTTTAAAGACTACCAGACTTTGAAGGTCACCTTGGCATCTGACACCCATATAAACCCTATTACACAAGATAATAAGAATCCTCATGTTACATCAAGAGCTACACGACTAAGCACAGAGGTATATAATTTCTTATAAGGTGGTTTCTGATTTACAGCTTCCTCACAGAGTTCAGAGCAAAATTGTAGTACTGAATTGAATGTATTTAATAACCCATTGCTTTATTAACTGCCCTTACATGGGAATCTGTAACATGAGTGAATATGCTACTTTATTTTATTAGCACACAAAAGGACTTAGTGGGGAACCTAAGAGTAAGTTGAAATTTATGATTTTTACCAAGATAAATATAATGAAACATCAGCCACTGGTTGAATAATTAACCACCAGTGGAAACTAGAAGATCACCAGTGTACAGCTTTGTTTTGTTTTGATTTGCTGATCATTACAGAACGTAGTCAGCTGGTAGAGGTAAAATAGAGAAAAGATGAAACCCGTCTGCGAAATCAATAATTTAGAGCAGCAGATGAAATTTCATCTTCAGAGACCCAAGAAAATCCTAACATAATAAAATATGTGCATCAATCCGAATAATCAGATAATGATGTGGGAATAAACAAGTACAGCAGCGAAACAGAATACAGGGTTCAGGAGATCAGCCACTGAAGTATGAGAATTTAATATAGGAAAACAGTAACATCCAATCAGTGGGGCAAAACGCAGTATTTGAAACAGTCTAGCCATCTGGAGAAAAGTAATTCTTTATCGATTGATTGATTTGAAAGTCAGACTTACAGAGAGGGAGAGACCTATAAAAATCTTCCATCCACTTGTTCACTCCCCAGATGGCTGCGACTGCCCCAGCCAGAACCAGGACCTTCTTCCGGGTCTCCCACATAGGTGGCAGGGACCCAAGTACTTGGGCTACTTTCCACTGCTTTTCCCAGGCCATCAACAGCGAGCTGCATCAAAAGTGGGGCAGCTAGGAAATGAATTGTGTCCATATGGGATTTATCTCACCTGTTAAACAAAAGTAAATTCTAGATGGGAAATACACACACACAAACCAGATTTTGGGGCATTTGGCATAGTGGTTAGCACACAGCATGGGATGCCCACAGATATCAGAGTACCTGAGTTCAAGTCCCAGCTCTGTTCCCCATGCCTGCTTCCTGCTAGTGCACACACCGGATGACAGCAGGTGATGGCTCGAGTAATTGGGTCCCTGCTACAAACATGGGAGACCTGGATTGAGCTCCCAGATCCTGGCTTCAGCCTGTCTCAGCCCCAGCTGTTAGCAGCATTTGTGGAGTAAACTAGCAGATGAGTAGTCGCTCGCTCGCTCTCTCTCTCTTTGCCTTTCAAATAAATTATTTTTAACAAAACAGACTTCACATAAAACTTTGAAGTGTATATATATGTATGATCTTATACACATGAAAACATTCAGATATTTCAGTTTATCCTAAGTTAACTTATTTTGGGGGAAAAAAAGGACTGGAAATGGCCCCAATGTTCATTTATAAATGACTGGTTAAATAATTTGAGCTACCTCATGAAATGAGATGCCATGTACCTATGAAAACAAAAAATGTGAAAGTCTGAATGTGTTAATAATGGATAGGTGTGGGAAAAATACTGTCCAGTTGTCTTTAACAAAAAGCAGAACTGTGTATGATACTGTTACTGTTTTTATGAACTATGTACAGGTATGCTTAGATACACATAGAAATTTCTGAAAGAATACACTTGAAAAAGTAATGTAATCACTGCTTCACAGTCAACTTGGGTTTGAGGTTAGGATACTTACTCTTCATTGTATGCCTTTGAATTTTTTCCACTTATTTATATTTTTTAATTTCAAAGCCAGTTAATAACACTGAAGGAAAAGATATGTCACGTGCATTACTTCAGTTAACAAGTATACTTTTCTTTAAGCAGAATTAATTTAAAATGTAAGCACTTGTTCAGTATGCTCAGCATTGTGCTGACCAGTAGATAAGGTAACCCCTGCTCTTTCCACCTATGCAGAAAAATTTATTTATTTTGTAAATTTTAACCCAAAAATTACCATAGTCTAAGTGAAAGAAATGACATATCTATAGACTGAATTCTTTCCTATCATTTTTAATGTAACCTGTGAAAGATTAAATAAGATAATCTGTCTCAATTTCTGTACTGTACTTTTTTCCTCGTGGTTGACCTAATGAATGTGTGCTTTTTTTAATAGAGAATTCAAGAGCTAGAAACTTCACTACGTGAAGCTAAAGAAAATGCTATACATAAGGAAAGCAAAATTGTAAAGATGCAGAAAGAACTTGACATGACGAATGAAATAATAGCAAAACTTCAAGCCAAAGTTAATGAATCAAATAAATGCCTTGAAAAAACAAAAGAAATGGTTCAAATACTTCAGGTAACTTAAACTCACTTTATAAATAAAAGTATTTTTTTAAAAAAAGAAAAAAACCTATTAAGATTAAACATAATTTGGTACTCTGTTTTTCCCTTTTATTACCTGTGTCTGAAGTTCAAAACTCAAGCCTAAATATAAAAAAAGTGATTTAGAAATGAATTGCTTGGACTATATCTTCATGTAAAATATTATTATTATCATGCTAGAAAAGTACTTTTTCAAGACAAAAATGTTCTTTATAGTTTAAAATGCCCATTTCTTTCATTTAAAAAAATGCTTCTTACCTAAATATATAACACTATTAGATTAAGTGCATTTTATTGTTTTTTGTTGTTGTTTTTTGTTTTTTTGTTTTTGTTTTTTTCTATCTATGGTCTCCATTACCTAGTGCTTCTTGATGTCTTCTGGGCTAAATCTGAACTATTTTGTTTGGAAAGAATAGTAGTTTAGGGGCCAGCGCCGTGGCTCACTTGGTTAATCCTCTGCCTGCGGCGCCAGCATCCCATACGGGCACCAGGTTCTGGTCCTGGTTGCTCTTCTTCCAGTCCAGCTCTCTGCTGTGGCCCAGGAAGGCAGTGGAGGATGGCCCAAGTGCTTGGACCCCTGCACCCGCATGAGGCACCTGGCTCCTGGCTTTGGGTCGGCACAGCGCACCGGCCATGGCAACCGTTTTGGGAGGTGAACCAATGGAGGGAGGACCTTTCTCTCTGTCTCTCTCTCTCTCTCACTGTCTAACTCTGCCTATCAAATAAAAAATTAAAAAAAAAAGAATAGTAGTTTAAATGTTTTTCAATTTGCATGCCATTAGATCTACTTTCCACTCCCAAGAATGCACAATAGACATATTTTTATCAATGGGTTGTATCTTTCAGTAAAAAATATTTTCAATGTTTTCAATAATGCTTTGTAGTTCAAATTCAATTCTAGCTTTATGTTTACATTGAAGCTGCAACATATTCTTGTTTTGTTTTCATGATTTTCCTTTGTCCACCATGTTACTATTTTCAACTTTTTTTGTTTCATTTCATATTACTTTTTTAATTAGAAAAAAATGGTTTTAAGAAGTAAAAATCATGTCTCCAATTACATATTAGCTTAAATATACTTCAAATCAAATATCTAATTGTTATTATACCTTTCTGTTTTTCAAATATTTAGTATTTAGAGTTGTTTGCATTTTTAAATATTCTTATCAAAGGTAAAGAAGGTAACTGTTCTTTATAATTGGAGAAATTGAAACTGCTCCAGTAATTTTTTTTTTTTTTTTTTTTTTTGAAAAATTTAGGATAAAGTTGCTTTAGGAGCTAAACCTTATAAAGAAGAAATTGAAGATCTCAAAACAAAGCTGGTGAAAATAGACCTAGAGAATGTGAAAAATGCCAAGGAATTTGAAAAAGAGTATGTCTTTTTTAAAGATTTATTTTATTTATTTGAAAGACAGAGTTACAGAGAGACAGAGAGAGAGGTCTTCCATCCACTGATTCACTCCCTAAATGGCCACAATGACTGGAACTGCACTGATTCGAAGCCAGGAGCCAGGAACTTCCTCCATGTCCCCCACGCACGTGCAGGGGCCCAAGGAGTTGGGCCATTTTCTACTGCTATCCAAGGCCATAGCAGAGAGCTGGATCAGAAGAGGAGCAGCCGGAACTAGAACCAGCACCCAGATGGGGTTGCCGGTGCTTCAGGGCAGGGCTTTAACCCACTGCACCACAGTGCTGGCCCCAAAAGAATATGTCTTTTTATTGCATATGAATTTAATAGCTGAACTTTCCTTCCTAAACTAAGTTTCTTTGAGTTAGTTAACTTTCTATACAATTCATGAAAATATTGTTTTTGCTTTAAAAAATATATCACATTACATATGTAAAGTTCTAAAAAATACAGTTATGACAAACAATATCTTTGCTTTTTTCTCAGTCATATACAAAAAAATTAAAATGGTCCATAATCAATAAAAGCAGAAATTTATATTAGAGGAATTGTTAAAATGTCTTCCATCTCCTAATACTTCATTCTTGCTATAAATCTTAAATGACTATTTAATGATGAACTCTAATTCTGCCAAAAATGTAGGACTCCATGAATCTTCATACCAGTCAACTAGCCTTCCATTGCTAAGGCCTACTGGTTTCAGTAGAACTTATATCCATTGGGTCCTTGTCTATAAAAAGCAGTTTTGCTAACAGAGTCAGCAGAAACATTCATAATATTGAAAAAAGGCAAAAAATTTTTAACAGCTTCTCATTGCTCATTAGTACCTAAACCAACAGTTTATAAAATGTCTCTTTCTACCGGATAACAGTGATCAGAATTAGAGTCTTGACTCTCACCTTAGACCAGAGTTACAGTCAGGATTTAATTTCATAACAATGTGGAAATGAAACCACTTTTCTCTTTCGTGGTCTGATAATTCTGTCTTCACTATGTTTCTAGAAGCCTGTAAATTTTATTGAGTACCTAACTAATAGCTTTAGACTTCCAGAAATTTTGGAAGAACATGATTCTCAGCCTTAAGAAAATTGGAATGTCCCTGCAACCAAACAGAATATTTCCATTTGATGGCATTATAGCCAGCAAGGGTGTGAGACCAGATAAATATTTTGAGGGCTCATCGACTGTGGTTTATGGAGGTTGCATCAGTCTGTATGTAGCATGTTAGGGAATTCTTAACAGTAGTCCTATTTATTCCTCCGTATAAAAGTAGTTGCTGGGGAGCAGGCATTTGGCACAGCATTAGGTTGCCACTTGGGACACCCAGATGTTAGAGAGCTTCCTGTTGATGCACACTGTGGGAAATAGCAGATAATAGCTTGAATACTTGTGTTGCTGCCACCCACACCAGCCTAGATTGAGTTCTGGACTCCTGGCTCCTGGGTTTGGCCTGGCTGTTGTGGGCATTTGGGGAGTGAGCCAACAGATGGAAGATCTCTGTATCTCTGTTTCTCTCTTTTTGCCTTTCAAATAAAATGAAAAGGAAAATTTTTAAAAATAGTACATTAGTTTCTAGACTTTTAATATTTTAATTATTGTTCTTGCTAGAATTAAGTCTACAAAAGCCACTGTAGAATATCAAAAAGAAGTTATAAGGGTATTGAGAGAAAATCTTAGAAGAAATCAACATGACCAAGATACCTCAAGTAAGTAGAAAATGCATATTTTCAGATCCTTTCCATTTTTCTTCTCAACGCACAGACATTGAAGACTACCACTGACTGAGTATGACTATCCTTTATCTTAAATGCTTGGTACCACAGTTGGATCAGATTTCCAAATATTTTGGATTTTGGAATATTCACATAAGTCTCGCCTGTTGAACATCCCCAATTTAAAGTGCTTCAAAATCCTAAACTTTTCAAGCGTTATGTTGCTGCTCAAAAATCCCAGACTTTAGATTTCGAATTTGCATATAAGGGATGCTCAGCCTATATTACACATGTGATACTCAAGACTAAACCTTAGTTAACCACCAATCTGTTTTAGAATGAATTAATTGTGATTATATTTTGTAAAATGTTTTTTCAATTTACTGTAATCTCAGTTATTGTCTGTAATCCATCGTAGATTCTTGAATAATATGAATTTTACTTTTGTATCAACTGTTTCCGTATTACAATGTTCACTATAAAAGAATGACTTAACTGTTATGGCAGAAGTGCCCTTCCCAATAAAAATCAAACATGTCTTAATAGATACGTAACCATATGCAACTAATAGATGATGATTGGTACACAGTAAAAATAAGTGAATGCTGACCCGTACTTGGGGCAACTTTATAACAAAATAAGCACTGAACTAAAATGAACACTTTTCTAGACTGACTGCCCTCACTTACCTGAGAACAAAGGTAGAGCACCTGACCTTCTCATATATATACTTGTTGTTAAGGATCAGAGCAAAATTTGTGAAAGCACTTACTTTGAAAATTCTAAATGCTAAGTAATACGTAAGGTGATGTTTGTGTGTATTGTTGTCCCATTCATTTATAAAATGTTAGACATAATGTTAAACATGCTGTCTAGGACCTATTGTAGCTTGACCTTCGCAAGTGTCTTACTGCAGGATATCATAGCTCCTGGCTGAAAAACTTAAAGGGATGAAAATACAAGCAAGGATACTTTGTTACAGAAGAGTCAGGATGTTACTTTTGATTTCTGGGTAACTTAAGGCACATGAATAATTATACCCGAATTCTAAATAAAATGGACACTGAGAATCTCTCCCCTCAAATGCCCAAACCTTGTTTTGTGAACTGTTGGTGATCCAACAGATGATTTCACTTTATAAGCACCTGACATTTTTATGCAACTTTGCCTGCGTTTTGCAAAACACAGTCTTTTATGTTGCTTTAATATATATATATATATATATATACACACACATATATATATATAGTGTGGATATGTGTACATTAGTATATGCTTTAGTATATTGTAAGGTATATTTAGTTAACAAGTATGTGTGCATTGCTTCTTGGCCTTCGGGCTAAGATCAAGTGTAACAAGTATGTGTTCAGTACTTAGGCTGAATGAAAGGGTGTTGACACATGATCTCTGTGTCATCGTGAGCCCCAGGTGAACACTGATGTGGAACTTAGATCAACAAAAGACAGCTCTAACTGGGAAAGGTTGTCGTCAAGGTGAAAGATATTGGTGAGCCAGATATGTGGGAGACATTTAGAACTGATGATTGAATAGGCAGGGGAAATGAGGCAGAAGACAGAAATCAAAGATGACTTCCAGGAAAATGGTGGTTGAGGTCTTCTGAGTTATAGTGCTTATTGTACTTAGTGGTGCTTCCATTATTTTGAACTTTGGAGCTAACTGAATTACTCCCCATGTGTGTATTTGCCTCCCACAGTGATTTCAGAACATATTGATTCCCAGCCTTCAAATAAACCGTTAACCTGTGGGGGTGGCAGTGGCATTGTACAAAGCACAAAAGCACTTATTTTGAAAAGTGAATATATAAGGCTCGAAAAGGAAATTTCTAAGTTAAAGAAGCAAAATGAACATCTAATAAAGCAAAAGAATGAACTATTAAGGTAAAGATCTGCTCATTTATTATGCTTATGTCTGTATGTGGTGGGGTGGATACATGCACATATTTTTGCACCATTCCAAATGTTTGTTTTCTACCAACTGATATATTTTTAACTCAGCCAAAAACTAGAAAGTAAACAAAGACCTTTGAGTGGCAGCTGAAATACATTGCAAGTCCAGAAACACAGGTCAGTGAGGTATACTCAGAGAACCCCAGAAGCCCATTTTTGTAGCCTATTTTTGATTTACAAACAAGGCTGACAGATTTATGTAGTTTCTACCATCATGGATGATTAAAATCTTGGTGCCAAGAATTCTATATTATAGTGAAAAGAAAATAGGTGTTAAGTAATTTTAGAAATAACTACTTTTTTACAGTAAGTAAAAAATAAAACAATAAAATAAAATTGGAATTAAACAAGACAAAAACAATACCCTAAGAGGACATTATGAAAAAATTCCGTTATGAAAAAGGGCTCTAACCTTATCTAGGTGTTGGAGGTAGAGGGATGGTGATCAAGAAACTACTAGCTAAGACTAGAGCTGACAAATGAATAGAAAATTGGATGGAAAAAAAAGAGGGAAGGCTTCTGGGCCATGGGAATGTAGCTATGCACAGGCTTTGAGTCAGCAAAAATAGCAGCTGCTGGGCCTGAAAGGCATTCCCTGTGGCCAGTGTGTAGGCTGTGAAACCAAGGTACAACGTGGGATACCAGGGATAACTGGCTCCAGATTACACAGGCTCTGTGGGCATTCTGAGGAATCTGGGTGATATCCTAAATGTAATGGGAGGATTACCTATACTTGAGAGTTTTATACTGGGGCCTCATTCAGCCATTTGATGTCTTTACCACTACAGTATTGTAGGAGAATCCAGTTTGGAACTCTGTGGTAGTCTAGGCAAACGATAATTTTAACATAAACTTAAATGGTATCAGTAAGGAAATCAATTTGAGAGAGAGGTATGAGATGGTATTAGCACACCTGGAAGAGATAAAAACAAAGCAGGCCTGTAGGGTGCTTCCCAGATTTCTCTCTGGAGGAAACAGATAAATGCTGGTGGTGTTTCCTCTAAGCAGTGAGACTATAACTACTTAACCCAGAAAAGCAGTGTGATATTTCTCTTAAAATAGAAAAAGATCGTTTATCCAGAAGACCAGTGTATCAAATTATTACAATAAAGTATCAACAGATAAACCACTCTGCATGGTACTGCAAATTCAGATGTCCTGCCTTGAACTTTGTTTTCAAGACTCTGTGATCACAAAATTTTACCCCTATTATTTGTTTTTTATAGACCCATTGCATTTCCCAAACTATGGAATAGCTCAAACGGGAAGAATTAGGTTGAAATTAAGTGTCAATGTGATAAAGTAGTAAATATTATCTTATGTATCTATTAAAACCACAATTTTTTTCCTTGGGGATTGAATGTGAATACATTTCAAGAATTGAACATTCTTATAATCTTCTCTTTTTCCCCCCTTACATTTAAGCAACAATCATCATCTTAACAATGAGGTCAAAATTTGGAAGGAAAGAACACTTAAGAGAGAGACTCATAAAGATGTGACTTGTGAAAATTCTCCGAAGTCTCCAAAAGTGATTGCAGCAGATTGTAAAAGGAGACCAAATATAGCTTCTCAATGCAAGGAGCGGAATTTACAAGATCCTGTGCCGAAAGAGTCACCAAAATCTTGGTTTTTTGATAATAGATCAAAGTCTTTACCATCACCTCATCCAGCTCGCTATTTTGATAACTCGGGTTTAGGCCTTTGCCCAGGTAGGTAAATACATGGTTACTCGGAAATCAGGGGATGAGGATTGGAATTTACTTTTCACATATGGTCCCAAAAGGCAAGTTTAGACAAGAAATGATTTAGCTGAGCAAGCTACAGGATACAAGGTTGCTTACTCAGCATTTTTAAGAAATCCATTTCTCATAGGCATAGAAATGAAGGTATGATCACCTTATCCCACGTGAAGTCTTCATTCTGCCCTTTAAACTCTTAGTTTTCCCCAAAGATAGCAGTCTTTTTAAGGAATAAAGATACTACCCTATAAACAAAACAACTTTTGCTAAAAAAAAAATTCTTACTAATTCAATAGGCTAGTATTTCTGATAACATATTCATTTTGTACAAGCCAGATCATAGAGTTGCATCATTTACTTAATTCATTCAATCAGTAAAACTGTTTGAACCCCTACCATGTGTAGATATTAGACCCTGATGGTGTATTGATAAGCAAAAGCAGACATGGTCCTTGCCTTCCTGGAGCTTACCATCTAAAAGGATCCAGATGATAATCAAGTATAGATGGTCCCCAGTTAACAATGATGTGAAAGCATACTATGATAGCCATTCTGATTTTCACTTTCAGTATAGTATTCAGCATGACACATGAGATATTCAACACTATTGTAAAATAGGCCTTGCTCAGTAAGGGTGTGTTAGGTATATTAAATACACTTTGAATTTAAGATATTGTCAACTTAAGGTAGACTCATGAGGATTTGAGGGTGAAACCCCATTGTAAGTCAAGAAACATCTGTAGTAAAAATGAAACAATAAGTAAAATGGCAGCAGTGTAAGAAA